>NC_065510.1:47875266-47885905 GCF_006386435.1 Epinephelus moara
CATTAGTCATACTTCTACTGTACACATATGACTATTGTCACACATGTATACTGCCAGATATTAATACATACTTTCAACATAATGTGCCACAGTAGCCAGAACTATAACTATAATATTATTACTTTCAATAATGTTGTTGTAAGCTACTCTTTCAATAATGTTGTTGTAAGCTACTGTCATTACCTGCATATCTCTCTCTCTCTCTCTCTCTCTTTGTGTCATACGGATTACTGTTAATTTATTATGCTGATCTGTTCTGTACGACATCTATTGCACATCTGTCCGTCCTGGAAGAGGGATCCCTCCTCAGTTGCCCTTCTTGAGTTTTCTACCGTTTTTTTTCCCCGTTTAAGGGTTTTTTTTGGGGAGTTTTTCCTTATCCGCTGCGAGGGTCATAAGGACAGAGGGATGTCGTATGCTGTAAAGCCCTGTGAGGCAAATTGTGATTTGTGATACTGGGCTTTATAAATAAAATTGAATTGAAAATTGAATATCCTTAACGCTGTGGCCCGCTGGCCAGGAGGCACCCACGACTCATTTATTTTGCAAAACAGTACAGTGGGAATGCGTTTGGAGGCAGGGGCTGTGAGAAGTGGATGGCTTGTTGGTGAGCATCTTTTGTTCTATTTCAATTGTTTTTAGTTAGTATTTTCAGTGAGTCTCTAATCCGTTAATGCTAAAATGTTATATTGTTTAGGTGACCGGGGATATGGCCTTAAAACATGGCTGATGACACCATACGCAAACCCTGAAACCCCTCAAGAGGTGCGCTATAATAACATACATGCCCACACGCGCCGTAATAGAGCACACTTTTGGCGTGCTTAAGGGCCGTTGGATGTGTTTGGATACAGCCAGTGGCAAACTACTGTAAACCCCTGAGAAGGTGTGCAAGATCATCCTGGCATGCTGTGTCCTCCACAAACTTGCAATGACCCATGGCATTCCTATAAGACCCAGCGTGGAGCCACAAATCTACGTGCAAGAGGACGCACAGTCACATGTGGGACCTCCTGCCAGGGATGCAATTCAGGCCCGTCATGAATTGATGCAGCGTCTTTAAAGGGATAGTGCACCCAAAAATGAAAATTCAGCCATTATCTACTCACCTATATGCCGACGGAGACCCTGGTGAAGTTTTAGAGTGCTCACATCCCTTGCAGAGATCGACGGGGGGAACAGGCAGCACACCTAATGGCAGACGGAACGTCCAAGAACACAAAATTGAATCCACACAATCTCCATACTGTTCATCCGTAGTGATCCAAGTCTGCTGCAGCCGCAACATAAAAAGTTGTTTCGAAAAACGTCATATGAACTCTGTTTTTAGCCTCACTTGACTGCTTCTCTGTGCTCCGCGTTCACGTGTGCACGCTCAGGGTGATCGGTGATGCACGGTCTCTTTAGAGCAGCAGTCTCGTCAGTACTGATGTCCAGATTCTCAAGTGCAGGCATCGCCAATTCTCAGTCTGAGCAGCAAAGACTTTCCTCACCCGTTGGCACTGCTTTGCATTTGAAACAACTACACCACCAGGTTTCCAGTGCTCGACTCCGGTATTCTGCGGCTGGCTGAGGGTTAGGCTCATGAGCTGCGGCGGCTGCTTCGTCCAGTAGCCTAAGTTCCATCCGTATACTCGGGCTCAAAGAAATACGGCTCAACAAAGAAATGCAGTTCCTCCTCAATTTCAAAGTCTTCAGACATGTTGGGCTGTCCTTTGCTAAAAGACCGTGGTGCAAATTATCTTTTAGTGACTGTGGCTACCGTTGTCTCCCCCTGCGGTGCACATGTCACGTGATGTAAACACGGGTGAGCAAAGCTCATGCTTTCGCTGGTCTCGCGCAGGCGTGCACACATGAACGCGGAGCAGAGAAACAGTCAGAGCTACAGGCTACAGTGAGGCTAAAAACAGAGTTCATATGACGTTTTTCGAAACAACTTTTTATGTCGTGGCTGCAGCACACTTGGATCACTATGGATGAACAGTATGGAGATTGTGTGGATTCAATTTTGTGCTCTTGGACGTTAGTCTGGGGCGCCGTCTGCCATTAGGTGTGCCATCCGCTCCGCCCGCCGATCTCCGCAAGGGATGTGAGCACTCTAAAACTTCACCAGGGCCTCCCTCGGCATATGGGTGAGTAGATAATGGCTGAATTTTCATTTTTGGGTGCACTATCCCTTTAATGATGGTAAGTTACAATGCGTAATTTCAAAATGCAAACTGAATAAGTTATGATTCTTCCTTCGGCTTTGTCTACATTTGTATTAAGTAAATTAAACACACAGCACTTCAATACACATGCACTTATTTATTGGTGAGGATATTCAATGATTGTTTCAGTGTTTTGTTTATGTTATTTATGCCTGTCGCTTCCTTCACTGCATCCAGGAGAGCCAGCTGATTTTGGACAACCTCGCCAGTCAGGACGTGGGCATGCCGACGAGACTCCTGAGGCGTGCTCTGAGGCGTTGACTGTGGGGCTGGCAGCTGGGAGTGAGAGGTCGACGGCACTGGTTCATCCACTGCATCGTCTGGGGCTACGATTCATATTAAGTTGTTAAATTGTTGCAAACGGATTTGCCATTTTCATTTGAATAAAATGTTTTTCGGATTGACTTGTGCCTGTTAGGAACACACATAATTGCAAATATAACAGTAAAGTTACCTTGGGGTTCTCCTTGGATGTCATCACTTTCACCTTCATTTCGTGGACATATTCCATGAATGGATGTTTGTCCAATTATTGCTGCTAGTCTCTCATCATGTGGCGTTAGATGAGGTGGACCTTGTCCTCCACCAGTCTCCTTCTTTTTCTTCTGGTTCATAATGCGTTTTTGGCATCAACTTTTATGTCGAACCACTTTTTTTTCACCTGGGCCACAGTGCGCTTCTCCGGGGATACTACGTTGACAGCCTTGGTTACTGCAGTCCAGGCATCTTTTTTTTTTTTACCATGGTCACCCCCGAGGAGACACTCTGGAAAAGTATTCCTTTTCTGGCTTCCACCTCGGACACAATTGTTTCTATTTTTGTGGTTGTAAAGTTCTTTTGTTTTTTGCCTTTTGGTGCCATCGCTTATAACAAACTGTGAAATTGACTTCTCTCCTTGTGTAACCGCTTCCTTCATTCATGAATACACTCTAGGCAAGTGGTTTTCCTATATGGAGAAATAGGGGCGTGGTAGTATGCTAATCACAAATTGCGAGCACGGGCCTTACAATTTAGAATGATTCTGATTCACACACATACGCAAGGTGGTGAGAACAAAATTGGCCGGTGCGCAGGTGTCATGAATCCCACGGTGATTTTGCGTATGCACTTATTTTGTGCGCAAAGTAAGAACATTTCCACGCACATAGTGAATGAGGCCCAGTGTGACTATTGCACAAGAACACATTGCGATGGTGATGCTCTAATGATATTGTGCAGCCCTAAATTGAATTGAATTCTATGGTTCATCATAACCAGTTTTTGGATTGGATTTATGACCCCTGGACCATTCTTGCACTGCATAGGAGTGACCCCCATCAAGTTGTTGGAAGTAACTAAGTAACTTCTACTTTAAGTACATTTTAAACCAACAACTTTTTACTTTTACTTGAGTAGATTTTTTCGATGGGTAGCTTTACTTGTACTTAAGTAGAATTTCATCAAAGTAAAGGTACTTTTACTTGAGTAGAATTTTTCAGTACTTTTTACACCCCTGCCTAACAGTCTTTCCACAGAATCCCTCGCTATCAGATCATTATTTAATTACTTTTGATTCCTTCTTACTCGATTACATGCCACTCAGCAACAGTTACAATACTAGATGTTGCTGCTGTCGCAAAATTTAAGGAAATGATTCCATCGTCGTTAAATTTAATACCATGTCCTTCAGTAAGTTTAAACTCTCTCGAATTGATCATCTTATCAATAGTGTCGTAGGTTTGCTTCGAACAACACTCGACCCTGTAGCACCTCTTAAAAATAAGTTAACAAAGCAAAGAAAGTTCGCTCCTTGGTACAACTCTCAAACCCGTAAGTTAAAACAAATATCACGAAAATTTGAAAATTTCTTTTCAGCACTGTAGCCAGGCTGACTGAGAGTCACAGCTCTATTGAGCCTTGAATTCCTTTAGCCCTTAGCAGTAATGATTTTATGAGCTTTTTTAATGACAAAATTCTAACTATTAGAGGCAAAATTCATGACCTCTTGTCCTCAGATAGTACTTATTTGCCCTCAGACACAGTTGTAAGACCTAATATATATTTAGATTGCTTCTCCCCGATTTCTCTTCAACAATTGACCGCAATGATTTCTTCATCTAAATCATCAACATGTCTTTTAGACCCCATCCCAACTAGGCTACTTAAGGAAGTCTTACCTTTAGTTAACATTCACTTATTAGACATGATCAATATATCTTTATTAACAGGCTATGTACCACAGTCCTTTAGGGTAGCTGTAATTAAACCTCTTCTAAAAAAGTCCACCCTGGATCCAGAGGTGTTAGCCAACTATAGACCAATATCTAATCTTCCCTTTCTTTCAGAGATCCTTGAGAAAGTAGTCACAGACCAGCTGTGTGACTTTCTCCATGATAATAATTTATTTGAGGAATTTCACAGCCAGGATTTAGAGTGCATCATAGCACTGAGACAGCACTAATTAAAATTACAAATGATCTTCTGATTGCTTCAGACAAAGGACTCGTCTTTGTACTTGTTTTATTAGAACTTAGTGCGGCATTTGACACAATTGACCATCAAATTCTGCTACAAAGACTGGAACATTTAATTGGCCTAAAAGGTTCTGCACTAAGCTGGTTTAAATCTTATTTATCTCATTGTTTTCAGTTTGTTCATGTTCATGATGAATCATCCTTACATACTAAAGTTTGTTTTGGAGTTCCACAAGGTTCTGTGCTCGGACCAATCCAAAGACTCGTTATCTGATGACATAGTTTCTCTGGATGGCATTGCTCTGGCTTCTAGCACAACACTAAGAAACCTCAGAGTAATATTTGACCAAGATTTGTCTTTTAATTCCCATTTAAAATAAACCTCACAGACTGCATTTTTTCATCTGCGTAATATTGTGAAAATTAGGCCTATCCTGACCCGAAAAGATGCAGAAGAATTGGTCCACGCTTTTGTTACCTCTAGGCTAGATTACAGCAATTCCCTATTATCAGGTAGCTCTACTAAGTCTTTAAAAACTCTCCAGCTAATTCAGAATGCAGCGGCATGTGTACTGACAGGAACTAAGAGGCTCCCTGTAAAATCCAGAAATGAATTTAAAATCCTACTTCTAACTTATAAAGCTCTAAATGGTCAGGCTCCGTCATATCTTAGAGACCTCATAGTGCCATATTATCCCACCAGAACATTGCGCTCTGAGAATGCAGGGTTACTCATGGTCCCTAACTGTGCATTCACACCAAAAGCGTCATGAGCGTCATAAGCGGCCGAAGCAGCAGCCAATTGCAGACCGGGATTCGGGTACGGAGGTCTAGCCTCTCCCGGAGCTGTACGAGCCAGTGAAATTCACCGTGGAGTTGCCCGGTTTGCAGGACTCTGTGGACCCAGATGGCCCGATGGCTCCGGGCCCTGTATTTCCTCAGCAAATACGCCATGCAGTACAAAGGAGGCTTCCGAAAGTGCGATTAATGAGCTCCCGCTTATTTACCACCAATTACATTTCTCAGTGGTCCTATGTGCCAACAGGAGAGTAAAATCATAATTATAAAGGACTCATAAAGGCTATATTGACTGTGTTCATTAGCGTTATTTTAATTGTGCAATGAAAGTCATGGATAATACAAAGTGAAGACATAAATGATATATTTGTTCATCCTTGTAAAGTGAACAGCCGTGTCAGCCTTGATGGACACATCTGCAGCAGCCGGCCCCGCCCCTTCGGCCGCTGCAAGCGCCTGCTGGAGCTGCTTCCAGGCAGCGCGATGCCAGCGACCTGAGCGACTGCTGGCGCTCATGACGCTTTTGGTGTGAATGCACAGTAAAGTCTCCAAAAGTCCTTTTGAGCCTTCAGCTATCAGGCTCCTCTCCTGTGGAATCATCTTCCTGTTGCGGTCCAGGAGGCAGACACCTTCTCCACATTTAAGACTAGACTTAAGACTTTCCTCTTTGATAAAGCTTATAGTTAGGGCCAGCTCAGGCTTGCCTTGTACCAGCCCCTAGTTAGGCTGACTTAGGCCTAGTCTGCCGGGGGACCTCCTATAATACACCGAGCACCTTCTCTCTCTCCTTTGCTAACACTCATGTCCTGTTACTGCATCTCGCTAATTCGGCCGTACTGCATGTCACTAATTCGGCTTCTTCTCCAGAGCCTTTGTGTTCCACTGTCTCGCAGGTTAACTTATATCGCAGCGGTGCCTGGATAGTGTGACGTGTGTGGTTGTGCTGCTGCCGTGGACCTGCCAGATGCCTCCTGCTGCTGCTGTTATCAATAGTCATACTTCTACTGTTATTATACACATATGATTATTGGCACATATGTATACTATCATATATTAATACTTCCAACATATTGTACCACAATAGCCGTAATTATAATTATAATAGTATTACTTTCATTAATGTTGTTGTAAGCTACTGTCATTACCGTTGGTCCGGCATCTCCCTCTGTCTCTGTCTTTCTGTTAATTGTGTCATATGGATTACTGTTAATTTATCATGTTGATCTGTTCTGTACGACATCTATTGCACGTCTGTCCATCCTGGAAGAGGGATCCCTCCTCAGTTGCTCTTCCTGAGGTTCCTACCATTTTTTTTCCCCCGTTAAAGGTTTTTTTTATTTATTTATTTTTTTTATTTTGTAGTTTATCCTTATCCGCTGCGAGGGTCCAAAGGACAGAGGGATGTTGTATGCTGTAAAGCCCTCTGAGGCAAATTGTGATTTGTGATATTGGACTTTATAAATAAAATTGATTAATTAATTAATGGAACTGTATGTATGTTAAATCAATAAAATTGACACTTAATAGAATAAATCATTATTATTAAACAGTGTACACTTATCTATACTACACTACAGAACCTCCATTAATCGTGTGATTTAAATGTGAAAAGTCTCTTGACTGACCGTCACCTGTGTGTATGTAGGGAAGGAGAGGGGCCGAGGGAGCGGAGCTGTGGAAACATCCTGCAGTCCGACATACTACCATGCGTTTAACTAACTCATTAGACTAGCTATATTCTAGGCATAAACCAAATAGGATGATGTGTATAACATATACATATCACTTCAGAAATATGTAAGCTCCTTACATAAGTCCTTTAAATCCTTCCACCTGGATGCAATTCTCAGAGTCAGCAGGGATTCAAAACTCAGCAGTAAAACAGTAAGTTCCTTTTGGCCTACCAAATTCATCAACTGAAGGCTAGGGTAATCAACCACACGAACTTGACACACAAACCATTGTGTGTCCATTCCTCAATTATTCTATTTCTTATCGTGCCCTACTGCCCAACAATCAAAATAATTTTTTGCTCATAAAAATGAATCCAAGTTGTGAAAATTGTTTTAAGAGGATAAAGACAGGTGTTCTGTTGGTATACTGGGTGCCATAAAATGAGCATTGTAATACTCAGTCACTCAGAGCATGAGCTTGGCCTTCATTTGTTCTATAGGACAAAAAACATGCACCATTTTTCAGAGGGCTGGACTTCTGGTAAAATTTTGTGTTAAAGGAGTTAAAGGCTCATATAGAGACCCATTCAAAATATACGCCACCTGAGCTCAGTCATTGAAGAAAATGAAACCTATTGATTTAAGTTTTATGGTATTTCCCCTTGTTGCATTTATGGTTGTTTGAAATATGAGCAACGCTTTTTTACTGAACTGAATTTGCCTTAAAAACAACTCAGTTTTCATGGGATTGTGTGGTTCTGCTCCTGTGATAGATAATGTCTAATTTTCAGGAAAAATATGCATCCCTAGTTAGCACCATTAGCTGCTAGCTGCCAGTTCCCGCCTTCATGTTGAGAACCGTGCGCAGATAATCCTGCCCCAGACTCTAAATCACAGATATGCTCTAAATGTAGCATTAAGTGTCTGATTAAGTTGTCAATTACACTGCCCAATCCTTTTAGGTGGACAACCAATTTTCCTCTGCAGTATATTTTTTGTGCTACGCATTTTTAATCATCTCTCACCTGTCTTTGCATCTGGTCTTGGACACTCTGCAAGAAGATGGTCATCTCACCCACTTTGGCTGTGGCTGTCCTCAAGTCAGCCTTGGCCTGCCTACACCAGGAGGACAGAGAGAGAGAATAACAGTTCAAGCATATAACATAGAAACCTGGCTTCAATCTTGAATTTGTACTCTTACTTGGTTATTACAAAATACTTCCACATTTTGGGTAACACACTTTCTTCTTTGCCTAAACAAATGGGATGCAACTTGTTAACTTAGGAGCTTTGGAGGTGTTTTTAGGTGAATTTAATTACCTTTAAACAGAGCCAAGCTGGCTGTTTCTCCTTGGGTTTTTTTTTACAGTCTTTATTCTAAGATAAACTAACTGGTTGCTGGCTGTGGCTTAATATCTATCAAATGTTAGAGTGAATATGAATACAATATAATTTCAGTGAAATGTAATCAGGCAGTTGCATCAACCTGTGCATTCAAAACTGTGTAATGATAATAAATATATACCTTACCAACCTCAACAGTAGGAAAAGGCTGTTATCTGGGATCTTTCATGGTTCTTATTTTTGCTGTGAGTGGTGTAAAGATCCTTTATGCAGGGTAAAGCAGCGTCTATAGTGCGTTCAGCTAAAGAAACTAGTCTTTGCAGGGCCTCGCACCATTAAGAGCATCCTGATGGGAAATATCACTTCCTGGTACGGAAACAGCACCAAACAGGACTCTGTTTGGTGCAAGACGCATTGTTACAACAAAGAAATAATCTACCAATACAAATTTCCTTACTTTTTGTGCTTAGTGTATATGTTCAACCTGTATTCCTGATTATAGGGTTGAACTTGTAGTGATGTTGATAGGATTGCCATGTAGTGAGTCTCTGGGACCCACAGGTGGTCCTTTGATTGGGTCCCAAGGAAATTAATGGGTCCTAGAGATGCACGATCATGGCTAAAATGATAATCTGAGACCCATTAAGATCAGAAATGTCTGTCCTAATATCCTACATATTCATTAAGTCATTGTATAAACAAAAAAAAAAAAAAATAGTTATTGTCTTCTAGGAGTCCTTGGGGACCTCCGTGTCATGCCGCAAACACTGCCACCTTCGTGCACAGAGCTTCAGAGAGTCAGGAATGTTGGTGGGCAGGCAGTTGTCACATCTGTGCATAGCACCAGAACAAAAACACCAACACATAACTGACAGTATGAGAATGCATCCAAAACACGAGATTCGCTCTTACCGCTTTCTGTGACATGGGAAAAACTTCCACAACAAGTCACATAACGTCACCGTTTTCTACGATTGTTGTTGACAATGAGCGTCATTACATGAACATGAATAACCCATTGATTACGTGGCTTATTCCGGTTATGATCATATTTGGGAAATGGTGTTAACATGAACACAGAGAAAGTGGGTAATTCATATTCTCCATAAACATTGCTGTTTCTGTCAGAGTACTCTAGCTAGCACATCTGGGTTTCCCATTAACAGAATATGGTGTTTACTGTACATGCTCAAACACATTGATGGGATACTCCAAAAACCCGATCATAAATGGGTTATTCATGTCCAAGCAAATGCACTCAATGTGGCGTTATCAAAAGAAATAACAGGGTGCATCCCATTGACACATCAATAGTGACCTTGTCTGATCAATGAACTAGTGCTGGGTGGTATACTGGTTCATTTGGTATAGCGGTTGTAACTGCTGCAAGTCTTCATCAGGCAGCAAAACATATTATAGTGTTCATCACGAAGAGCCAGAGGATGGAGGAAGTCACACATGTGCCAGTGGAGGGGATGGGAGTAGATCTTTTCCTGACCTCCTGGATAACAGACAACTTGACAGAGCGACCTCAGTATGTCCTCAGGATTTGATTTGATAAGTTTATTCAAGGAAAGCAAGTATAACAGAAGCATAGCAACAAATGAACAAGAAAAAAATAAATGAAAGAGACTGAGTGAAAATGCACATATTCGAAAAGGAGTGAGAAGAAGTAAAACTTATATACTCTCACCCCTTATCCATGAATTACATAAAATATAATATTCCATGTCGATCATAGATTAAGTTATATATCAATACAAAATCACTTTTTTAAAAATGTATTATTAAATAGCTTCATAATTCTCGCAATATATTTGTGACAAATACATTACTATATACCTCCACTAATATTTGAATATTCATTAGTAATTAATAGTAATTAATATCAATAATTATACAGTAAATTATTATTTGTTTATGTTAATCATTTGATAATTCATTATCTCTAGAATGCCACAGTAAATATTTATCAATCTATATATATATATATATATATATATACAGTGGTGTGAAAAAGTGTTTGCCCCCTTCCTGATTTCTTACTTTTTTGCATGTTTTCCACACTTAAATGTTTCAGATCATCAAACAAATTTAAACATTAGTCAAAGATAACACAAGTAAACACAAAATGCAGTTTTAAAATGAAGGGTTTTATTAA
>NC_065510.1:47886877-47889428 GCF_006386435.1 Epinephelus moara
CACTTTTTCACACAGGGCCATGTAGCTTTGGATTTTTTTCTTCCTCATTAATAAAACCCTTCATTTAAAAACTGCATTTTGTGTTTACTTGTGTTATCTTTGACTAATGTTTAAATTTGTTTGATGATCTGAAACATTTAAGTGTGGAAAACATGCAAAAAAGTAAGAAATCAGGAAGGGGGCAAACACTTTTTCACACCACTGTATATATAAAACACACATACACATACAAAATAAACAATAGAACACAGCCAGTTCACAGAAAACAGCCAAACAACCAGTAACCCCTATGACACCTAGTGATTTTCAATACCTCCTTCCTCCCTGTACCAAGTGAACACCATGTTTTTGTACATTATTTTGAATTGTTTCGTATTTGTGCATTCCTTCAACTCCACAGTAAACCCGTTCATAATCTCACCCCACAAATTGATAAACTTTTCCTAGTTTTGCGTATGCAGTGTGTTTTGAAATTAGATTTACCCCTTAAATTATAACCCCCTTCTCACTCACTGAATAATTCCTGAATGTTTCCTGGTAGTAAATTGTCTTTTTTTTGCTTTGAACATTATTTGTGCTGTTTGATAATCAATCATGTTAGTAAATTTTAGTATTTTGGACTGTAAAAATAATGAGTGTGTGTGCTTTGTGTGCTCCTGGTACCCAACATTATGAATTATTTGTATTGCTCGCTTTTGTAGAATTGTCAGTGATAATAATGAAGTTTTGTAGTTATTGCCCCGTATCTCCGCACAGTACTGTAAGTAAGGTGAGACTAGTGAACAATATAGAGTAGTGTGGAGTGATTTCTGGTCCAAAACCTTTTTTACTTTATTTATCATTGCAATGCTTCTTGAGATTTTTGTTTGAACAAGTTTGATTTGAGATTCGGTCATCTATGTTTACCCCTAGAAATTTTTATTTCATGAACTCTTTCAATTTCTACTCCGTCTGTTCTTATTTGTACTTGTGTGTTCGTTTTACAGTTGCCAAATAACATTATTTTTGTCTTTGTCAAATTTAAAGATAATCTGTTTGTGTCAAACCATATTTTTAGTTTGTTCATTTCAGTAGTGTTGTCCTCCTGTAATTGTTTCAGATTATCCCCAGTACAAAAAATATTAGTGTCATCGGCAAACAAAATTAATTTTAATAACCGTGAAACCTTACAGATATCATTAATATATAAAATGAAGAATTTGGGGCCCAACACTGACCCCTGGGGGACACCACAAGTAATGTCCAAACACTTTGAGGAACAGTTTCCCAGCTTTACAAACTGCTGTCTCCCACTCAGATAACTTTTAACCCAGTCCAGTACTATTCCCCTAATTCCATAACTTTCTAGTTTATTTGTTAGTATTTTATGCTTGATTGTGTCAGATGCTTTTTTTAAATCAACGAATACCCCAACTGTAAATTGCTTCTGATCAATGGCACTTGTAATTTCTTCTATTGCTTCTATCTATGCAATTGATGTTGATCTTTTTTGTTCTGAACCCATATTGATTTTCTACCAGTGTTTTATGTTTTTCTAAGAATGTATCCAGTTTGATATTAAAGAGTTTTTCTAATATCTTTGAAAATTGTGGAAGTAAGGAGACAGGTCTGTAGTTTGTGAAGTGGTGTTTGTTCCCGGTTTTGTACAGAGGTATGACTTTGGCTGTTTTCATTTTGTGTGGAAATGAACCAGTCTGAAATGATAAGTTACAGATGTGTGCAAATGGTGTTGAGATACCTTTGATGACTGTCTTTAGTAGTGGCATGTCGATATCTTTGACATCAGTAGACTTTTTGTTCTTACAGTTTTTCACAACGTCCAAAATTTCATTTTCGTTTAATGCGTTCAAAAACATCAAGCAAGTATTTCTCTCTATTAAACTTAAATTTACCGGGGCGTCGGTGGCTTAGTGGTAGAGCAGGTGCCCCATGTACAAGGCTGTTGCCGCAGCAGCCTGGGTTTGACTCCAGCCTGTGGCCCTTTGCTGCATGTCACTCCCTCTCTCTCTCCCCCTTTAACACTTGTCTGTCCTGTCAAATAAAGGCTAAAAAATGCCCCCAAAATATCTTTAAAAAAAAAAAACAACTTAAATTTACCTTTAATGTCCCTGGATCCGTAATTTTTCCTGCTAGCTCCAGTCCTACATGTACAAAGAATTCATTAAAACTATTTGCTACATCATCCATGTTATACTTTTCAATATCCTTATCAATAAAAAATTTAGGTAAATTATTTTGTCTTTTATGATGTTGTTTAGTATATTCCATAGTCCTTTAAAGGGCCAGTGTGTAATATCTGGCATGGTTTATTTTCAATCTGAATCTGAATCTGAATATTCTACCCATTAATATGTTTATACAAGTGTATAATCGCTATAAAATAAAATTCGTTTGGTTTTTGTAGCCTTATAGTTATGCTTTTATATATATATATAGCAAGGGCCTTGCTTTAGAGAGGTCGCCATCTTGCGCCGCCATGTATGTACGGCAGACCGAGCGGACAATCCAGCCAGCCAGAGAACGCGTTTCGCATGTATAAATAAACCAACGA
>NC_065510.1:47889668-47897068 GCF_006386435.1 Epinephelus moara
GTGTGTGTGTGTGTTACGCTAGAAGAGTCAGAGTTTGGGACGGAGTGGAGTGTTACCGGAGTTTCTGGAGTGCTCAAATAAACAGGCCTTTTTCCCGAACGCTCCTCTGGTCTCCTGCTCATGAGGGATTCATTACAATATCGTAACATGGCTTAGATTTCTAAATAAACATACACCTCGTCGCTAGATAGACCTACTCCTGAAAAACTCATGCGCAAGGCTTTTTGTCCCTATGAGCCCGCCGTCATTTACCCGACGGGAGGGGTGAGCGAGTGAGCCCTGCAATCTAGAGTTTGGCCACTGATTTCAACCCATTTTACACAGTGGCCCTTTAATATTATTTTTGTTATAATTTAATATCCCCTTAAAATACCCCTTCTTACTATCCCTTACAATACTAGTTAATTTGTTTTTATATTTTTTTATATTTATTTTCTGCATCTTTAGTTCTCTGTCTTATGAAATCTCTATAAAGTGTATTTTTCTTTTTACAGGCATTTTGTAGCCCTTCAGAAATCCATAGACACTTATGATATGCTATTTTTCTGTTAAATCTTTTTGACTTTGGCTTCTTCTGGGGTTCCGTTTAGTTAATGAATATTTTACAGTTGGATGTTCAGGTGTTTTGTATTTTTTGTTTCCTGAGTTGGCGTGCTTTTCTGGCTATGCCGGCATTCTGTTTCGTTCGGTGCTCATTTATGAATACATCTGTTCCTTGTAACTTCTGTCCTTGTTTCAGTGGTGCTGCTTTGTGTTTTCTATTGACAAACCTCAGTATGACGGATGGTTTGTCACTGGCGTTTCTCCGTGGAAGAGGGTGGCATGCTTCGATGTTGTCACAGTCCAACTTTATTCCCTTGGACTGGAGGAACGCAGCCACTTGTTGCTTCACAGAGATCACATCTAACCGTCTCTGTGTAAGAGCTCAAGCAACTTTTTAATGTCACTGATGTCCTCCATCGCCGGATTCTTCTTGGGACCCATGTCCCTCCTTAATACTAATACTCTGTCTGTGTGTGTTCAAAGTGGTAAGAAAATGAAGCAGTGGTGTCTGCTCTGTCCGAGTGCTCTGGAGAAAACACACCTGCTGCTCGAGCCCGACTTCACCTGTCACACCGTCACTTCCCTGTTGGCACTCATGAGCCAGGTAGCCAGAAACATGACTCCAAACGAATGACAACGTTGCTCCATAACTTTGTTCACAGACTGGCAGAATCAGAACCATCCTCACTTGCTCATTTATGAATACATCTGTTCCTTGTAACCTCTGTCCTTGTTTCAGTAGTGCTGCTTTGTGTTTTCTATTGACAAACCTCAGTATGACGGATGGTTTGTCACTGGTGTTTCTCCGTGGAAGAGGGTGGCATGCTTCGATGTTGTCACAGTCCAACTTTATTCCCTTGGACTGGAGGAACGCAGCCACTTGTTGCTTCACAGAGATCACATCTAACCGTCTCTGTGTAAGAGCTCAAGCGACTTTTTAATGTCACTGATGTCCTCCATCGCCGGATTCTTCTTGGGACCCATGTCCCTCCTTAATACTAATACTCTGTCTGTGTGTGTTCAAAGTGGTAAGAAAATGAAGCAGTGGTGTCTGCTCTGTCCGAGTCCTCTGGAGAAAACACACCTGCTGCTCAAGCCCGACTTCACCTGTCACACTGTCACTTCCCCGTTGGCACTCATGAGCCAGGTAGCCAGAAACACGACTCCAAATGAATGACAATGTTGCTCCATAACTTTGTTCACAGACTGGCAGAATCAGAACCATCCTCACTTGTTTGCAAATGTTTTACACAAATCTGCCCAGTTGAAGTGTTCAGACGTCGCTCTGCTCACAGCGTCACTACTTCAATGTTCCAGTCATTCACCTCTTGTGACTTTCACTTTCATCAGCACTGGTGCTCCACAGGGAACTGTTTTAACACCATTCCTGTCCACACTTCAGAAGGTGGACTTTAAGTACAACTCAGAGTCCTGCCACATACAAAAATACTCTGACAATACAGCTATTGTGGCGTGTATCAGGAGCAATCAGGAGCAGGAGAAGATGGGCCTTGTTGATGCCTTCAGGAACTGGCGCAGTAAGTGCTGTCTCCACCTGAACACAGCCAAAACCAAGGAGATGAAGGTGGGTTTCAGAAGAAAGAGGTCACCCAACCAACCAGTCTCCATACAGGGGGAGGACATTGAGGTGGTCCACACTTACAAATATCTGGGGGTCCTCTTTGATGATAAATGGGACTAGTCCGACAGAGGAGCAGCTGCAGCAGTTGGCTCATCTCAATGCATGCAGAGCGGAGCGTTTCAGGAGATCCTTCGTCTCCACAGCAATAAGACTGTTTAACACCTCCTGAATCCAGTCGCTCACACACATCACCTTAGCCACAACTGGACTGTGGAATGAGCAATTCTAATTTAATTAGGGTCCGGGCAGCTAAGCTGTCAGGACACTATCGTAATCCTAGGTATTCTTCTTTCTTCTTTCGAGGAAATCATACTTCCCATGGGTGAAAACTCTCAAGTCAAGCCAATAGTCCTGATGGTGGCGCTACAGCAAGCGTCTAAAGTTCAAAACTTTGAAAATTCATAACAAATCAACCATGCGTGCTTCACAACTTTCATCAAACTGTAGCCCCAATACTGAAGAAACTTTTGTACATTTAAACCTATTAAAAATTATGAAGTTCATCACTTTTCAAAAACTGTAAAACTTTTTAAACCTATCTCCTCCCACAATTTTTGCTCAATTGACACCAAACTTGCTACAGAGCATCTTCAGACTGTCCTACAAAAACTATGTTTCTCAGATTTTTGATTTATCAAAAATTGAGCCTACAGTGCATCAAAATGTTTGACTGTAAACAGTACTATAAAGACACATGCAAGTTCTTGCTAAATAAATCTTCAATGTTCATGAAAAAAAAAGACAAAATTCTAGAGTCATGGTAGATGATGTGTGGTAAATTTCAGAGTGCACGTCTGGCTTAGTCAATTTGTGAAGCTACAAGTGAATTGTCACTGTCTAATTAGCTCAGTGAGATAGAAATTGATTCTTAGTCTCAGAGGTTGTGAGTTCAAGCCTCAGCTGATGCAAAAAGCAGACTGTGTTGCTAAATTCCTAAATGTCTTCCAATTCTTCTGCTTGTTGCTCAGAATTGCCTAAAAATGGCCGGACCCAACCCATCACTGCGCAGCAGCTATAATTTCAATTTGATTTTTAATTTCTATTTATGCACTTATTTTAACTTCTTCTATTTTATGTCTATTTTAATACCACTGCTTGTTGTTGATGAGGGGAAGTGTGGTTGCTGTTTTTTATAAGCTGCTGGACAGTTGAATTTCCCTTCAGAGATGAATAAAGTTCTATCTATCTATCTATCTACACTACATTTATCCGACTTTTTTTTTTCTTTTTTTTTTTTTTTTTTACAAACCAAACAACCAATTGATTAAAGGAGAAAATAATCAACAGATCAGCCCTCTGGTCAGGGTGACAGACTTCACTCACATAAGACACCTCATACCTGCTGCTGTGAGAGAGCAGGTGAGATAATGACATACTGTTAAAATCAACCAAACATGAGCTGAGCAGGAACAGGAGACCAAAAAAAAAAAAAATTAAAAAAAGGCTCTCTGAAAATTATAGGCTCGTTTGAAATGAACTGCGCCTTGCCTTCTCCTGGAAAGTGGATGAGAGCAGGCGGCTGCAGCAGGAGGCGGTGAGAAAAAGCTGCAGTGAAGTTGGACAGTTTCCCAACGGTTTCCAGCAGCCTTCCCCCCACCCTGTGGAAAGCCTCCAATGAGCAGACGACAGTATCAGCTTCTACTGCAGGTTTGAAAAGGCCCTTTCCACACCTCTCAACCACACAAAGGGATTACCTACACCCCCAGCTCGGTGATCAACACCATCATCCCTGAAATTCTCCACAAGAAGCTCATCCAGCTCACGGTGCCTGCCTCCACCTGTCAGTGGATTACCAGCTTCTTGACTGACAGGAGGCAGTGTGTGAGGCTGGGGAGCATCACATCCAGCTCCCGGTCAATTAGCACCGGCGCCCCCCAGGGGTGTGTTGTCTCCCCACTACTCTTCTCCCTGTATACCAATGACTGCACTTCAGGGGACCCTTCTGTGAAACTTCTCTGAAATTTGCAAACGACACCACAGTCATCGGTCTAATCCAAGACTGTGATGAGTCTGCATACAGACAGGAGGTGGAGCAGATGGTCCTCTGGTGCAGTCAGAACCACCTGAAGCTGAACCCGCTCAAGACTGTGGAGATGACAGTGGACTTCAGGAGAAGCCCCCGACACTGCCTCACCATCCTCAACAGCACAGTGTCTGCCCAAGGTCAGCAGTTCAGGAGGCAGAGGCAGAGATTGTAGGTAATGTTCAGTTTGGCCGATATGGAATAAAGCAGGTCTCAAAGATAAAAGAAAGCTGGTCGTGGAACAGATACGTAGACAGGAGGAGATATTAAGGGGTGCAAAGGTAGTGGCCCAGGCTAAACAGGGACAGTGGTTGAATTGGGAAAGTGTAGAGAAGAGGAAGCTTAGTTGGAGGGACCTGTGGAGTATGGAGGAGAATCGTATTAGATTCCTGGTAGGGGCTACATACGATGTGTTACCAATCCTCCAGAACCTAAAACTGTGTTTAAATAGGGACCCATCATGCCCATTGTGTTCAGGTACTGCAACCTTAAGGCATATTTTGTCAGGCTGTAAAGTTAGCTTGTCACAAGGCCAATATACATGGCGACATAACCAGGTGTTGAAATATTTAGCTGCAGGCATCGAAGGGAAACGAAGACAGGTGAATTCAGACAGTCTTAAGGATAGGAGTTTAGCAATTCAGTGAGGGGGTGAAATACAGAAGGGATAAATCAGTAAGGAGGCAAAGGTGTGGCCACCTAGAAGGTGCTTGTGATTGGGAAATGCAAGTAGATTTAGGGGGAAAGCTTGTTGCTTGTTGTTCCCCAGGAAATAGTTTGTACCAAGCAGAGGCCTGACATAATGTTGTGGTCAGTGAGCAGGGTTCCTACAGTTTAAGGCAAGTTAAATTTAAGTTGTTTTTTTTAGACTTTTTTTAATGCCACTTGAAATGAAATCTAAGCACGACACAATCAACACAAATGAAATAAATGAATAAATCTCCAACTCCCTCATTTGATTTGTATGATTGGTGTTTTGTCACGGTGTTCAGACACCACAGTACCTTTGCTTTTAGTGTAGGTGTGCACCCGAACACTTGGTTCGTTCGAGATGAGCCAGGCCTGCACAGATTCCATAACCGGCAATCGGCGCACAATGCATGCCGGTTAGTTTTGTGTCCGACTTCATCCCGACTTGCTCTGACATATTACAANAGTGGGATGTGAGGATTCTTAAAATAACGTGTACAGATGTGAAGCCCTGACTGTATCTGACTGAGCCTTAATGAAAGCTTTTGTCTTGTATTTTTTTTCCTCTGAAAATATTAACCTTATTGTCAAGCACTGTTTATTTAGCATGTGTAGTTGAGGGGACAGGTCAAACTCATATGATGCTGATTTACAGGAGAGTTCATGTCAAATGGAGGATAAACCATGAACATAAACTACAGATCACCTGTAAAGCATTTTAATAAATTAATCTATCATAATTAAAACAACTGGAGACTGAAAACAAATTGATATATGGGTCTGATCACTTTTTTAATGAATTGACATCATTCCAGACAGGATGTAAGTGTGTCTGTGACTCCCTGTAGCCTACGGACTGAAGGCTGCTGGAAACTGTCGGGAAACTGTCCGACTTCACCGCAGCTTTTTGTCACCACCCCCCACTGCGGCCGCCTGCTCTCGTCTACTTTCCAGGCGAGGCGCAGTTCATCTCGAACGAGAGAGAATTTGGTGCTGCTGTCCCGGTTGTTGATATCGGAGATGGGGATGGAGGCACGGTAGAGACGAGAGTAGAACAGAACTGGGAAATACCTGGCGTTTGTTGACAGCTTGATTTTGAGGCTTTTTGTTTCGCGCTGTGCATGTGGGACTCCACTGCCTTTATTACCATCGTGCCGAGTTTGAAACATTTCTTGCACAAAATAAACCGTGCCTCGTATAAATTGCCTGGTACCGGTTTCAGCCATCCACAAAAATCTTTGTTGGACAGCCAATTTTCATTAAATTTACACTTTCCCATGTGGTCCGACTGCTACATGAAGGAAGTGCATTTGCTCCGAGAGTCACGGCCACAAACACATCACTGTTTTGTTGGTTCCACTCTCGTGATTGCGTGACGTTATTGCTATTCGGCAAATTATTTTAAAAAAATAAATGTTACCTATTATTTTTAGTATAATAGTTTAGACTAATTACAATCATTACTTACCACGTGTTAACATTTTTAAGACTTTTGAAAGTTTGATTTAAGACATTTTAATGCCAATTAAGGCCTTATTTTAAGATTAATGAATTGAATGCCTTTTAAGGCTTTTTAAGGATCCGCAGGAACCCTGAGTGAGTCAACGGATAGTTTATTTCATTGAGCTGACAGTTCCTTGGGAAGACTCAGTGGAAGAACCCTATGAAAGAAAAAAAGCTTATATATGCAGACTTAGGAGCAGAAGCTGAGCAGTGAAAATGGAAAACTAGGATTTGTCCAGTGGAAGTGGGGTGTAGGGGAGTCATAGCAAGATCAGCTGTGTCGCGCCTGGGGGAACTCGGAGTGCGGAGACAGAGTTTAAGGAAGACAGTGAAGGAAATGTCAGATGAAGCAGGTAGAGCAAGCCAATGGATCTGGGTGAGAAGAAATAATGTCAGCTGGGGGCCAGCAGGGGGAACTACTAAGCAGAGTACATAACTGAGATCAGGTGGAGAGATCCACTTCCTCTCAGAAGGAAATCCAGGGAGAGGAAGGTTATTTAAGTGTGGGAGTGGCCTATTTGAATCCCTTTTGCTTGAGACCATGCTGCAAGGTGAGTGTGCTTGCTGATCATGTGAGTTATCTATCTCCTTTAACTTTAGCTTATATTGGAGTTATGCTATGTAGCGTGTGAGATAAAGTATGGTGAATGTGCTAGGAAAGGTAGTATCGGCACTGCTTCTACCTGGAGCTCGCATGTACGGAGCCTGGGTTTGGTTGAAGGTGGCAGTGTTGTTTGGGCTGAGAAAGCCATGCGTAAGTAAGGTAAAGGAGGTTACTGGGTTGGTGCGGGGAGCAGTGAGACCTGGCTTTCGGGGAGTGTCTCTGGGACGCCAGAGATCACTGTCTAGCCTCCTGGAGGTGTCATGGGACAAACTAGACGAAATACTGGTGAAAGGAGGTTCCCATCCGATGACCCCAAAGACATGTTAGTTATCACTGCTCACTGGTCTGTATAGTTAAGCCTTGCCATAATAGCTTATCATAGGGCTTAGGAGGTT
>NC_065510.1:47903227-47913300 GCF_006386435.1 Epinephelus moara
ACCTCGTGAAGACCGCTTTAAGGACGAAAATATGATTCTTGTCGGACTGATACCTGGCCCAAAAGAGCCATCATTAAACATAAACGTGTTCTTGGACCCCTTGGTTGATGAGCTCCAACAACTTTGGCATGGCATAGTTTTGGAAGATCTCTCTTTCACAGGATATCAGGTTTACAGAGCTGCTCTACTTTGTCTGTCATCAGATATCCCTGCAACTCGAAAATGTGGAGGCTTTGTCGGACATGGAGCATACAGAGGTAATTGAAATGTTCATGGCCCTNGGAGGCTTGTCGGACATGGAGCATACAGAGGTAATTGAAATGTTCATGGCCCTTCTGATTCTGATTCGTGTGTGTGTGTGTTAACAGTTTTTTTGACTCTTAGGCAGGAGTTGCAGGTTAGATTAGCTCTTAGTTAAACAGAGTTTAAACAATATGGAGAGGCTACCCAAATTGAAAAATAAGAAAGAAGGATAAAGAAAGGGATTAGTGTGTAGAGTTCCAACAAATCTGAATCATATGTGAAAACAGGGGAATGATTTATAGTTGTGGGAAATGTGCCTGGCTATAGTGCAAAAGTAATTGAGAACAACTGTTAATTCCTGGCCTAGAAAACACATACAAAGAATCACAAAAATTATGACATTTTGCTCTGAGGGCCAAACTTCAAAAATTCATAGATGTGATAGAAGTTTTAGCATGATTTTTATAAAGAAAATCAATTACATGAGCTCTGAATTCTGGGTGAGTTGCATGTAAAGAACCTTTACAGGCCAGATGTTTGGAGCTGACAACCTGTGGATGCAAGGAAAGTGGAAGTCAGTGCAGTACCAGGCAGTGTCGATGTCGAAGGAGTGGAGTTTATTGTTGTGGGGCATGTGGGTGTGCCTGTGCAGCTTGGTGCAAGAATACTCAGGTACCAACATAATCATCACTGATATNGCCTGAAGACATTCAGCAAAAAAGAATTTGGTGCAAAAATGGACTACTCTGGATTTGACCGGTCTTCATGGGAGCCACATACATCAGAAGAACACATACACTATGCTGGATTATCCAGACGGGCAAAGACAAAGGCAGAACAGAAAAGAATTGAACACGAGTATGGAGCGAGATGGTCAGAACTTTTCCGCCTGGATTACTATGATGCCATCAGATTTGTCGTCATAGACCCAATGCACAATCTTCTGCTTGGAACAGCAAGACATGTATTCCGACTGTGGACAGAATTTGTGATTTTAACAACAAAGAGCTTGGATGAACTTCAAGCTAGGGTGGAAAACATCAAAGTACCATATGAGGTTGGAAGAATTCCCTTACGAATTTCATCTGGCTTTACAGGTTTTACAGCAGACCAGTGGAAAAACTGGACAACCATTTACTCCTTGTTTTGTCTGAAGGGGCTTATCAGCAAAAGACACTATGACATGTGGTTTGACTTTGTGCAGGCCTGTATCATACTCTGCTCCAGAGTCATATCCATCCAAAGACTGGAAGAAGCGGATAGATACCTGCAGACATTTCTCACAAAATTTGTTGAACTGTTTGGCCCACTGCATTGCACCCCTAATATGCATCTACATCTTCATTTAAAGGAGTGTGTTTTGGACTATGGACCAGTTTATTCTTTCTGGTGTTTTTCATTTGAGCGTTTCAATGGAATACTGGGGAAGTTTAATAACAACAATAGGTCAATTGAAGTCCAGATTATGAGGCAATTTCAACAGAGTCAGCAGCTTAGCATGCCATGGACATGTGAATATGGAGCTCAATTTTCCAGTATTTTGGGAGACCAAATGGTTGGGACTTTGTCACGTGATGACACAACTGATGAGCTTTATGTGAAGCACAGTGTTTTGGTATCAGCAGAAAGACTTCTCTTAGACAACTGTACCGTGGTGCCACTCTCTCCATTCCACCGGATTATCTTGGATGAGCATGACAGACATGCAATGCTGACGATGTATCATCAGATGTATCCTGAAAACTGTATCACTGAGGTCGACTGTTTTGGTATGACATGCAAAAGGGTAACATATCTAAATGTAAATTACTCCATAGAAGGATCTAGAGCAGAGAGATCAGCATATGTATATGCTAAGTGGTGTGCGAACACTAACAGTTTTGAGGAACCCATCATTGACCCTCTATCTGAACCAAGACCAGCCATTATTAAGCAGTTCTTGGTTGTTAATGTCATGTCAAAAGGTACTGCATTCAAACATGTCGTTGCAAAAGTGTCTTGGCTTCATCCCCATCCGGACAGACATTTTTATGAAAAGCCAGTAGAAGTTTGGAGTTTGCAGGGAACAGACACCTCCCACCCAGCATCATTTCTCCCTGTTGAACGCATTGCTGGAAGATGTGTGGTAAACACATCCACTGTGCAGTTAAGCCACACTAGAGAAAGGGTAACTGTAGTCATGCCACTCTGCACGCTGGCTGAAATTTAGGACATTCAGTTCTAAGCCTTGTGTCCCAGTCCTATATTTGTTTGTGCAGAGTTGATCCTACCCCGAAATCAAAAAGTAAAAGAAGTGCGTTGCCATAAGCACTAAGCTTTCTTAAATGTAAATATGTAAATATTTTTTGATGTAAACATTCTTCTAAGATAATCTGAACCCTTTGTTCATTTAACATTTTTTGTTGTTTGATACAGATACTACTGTACTTTCTGTTCTATGTAAACTGTTTTAAACTTATTAAAGGTTAAAAAAGAGAAGTTATTTTCTTGTGTTCCCTTATCTACCATAGTGGAATTTAGCAAGCGTTAATCATACAACCAATGTTATCATGAACAGTTGGTAAAAATGAACAAAATGTTGATACATGTCATTGCTGTGAGTATAAATAGATTCATTACTTTCCACAATTAAATTTATTTGAACAATTTAAGTGTTAAGATTAAGGCTTTTGAGAGTCTGAACATTTTGGTGTATGTGCTTATAAAATAATTTAAATTTACTTTTAAATTACCATGATTAGAATAACGATTGCCGAAAATCCCACTTTTCATGCAGTGACAATCTCTCGGGCCCTCTCTCCCCAAGCTGTCGCTCTGATGAACTCCTAACAGTCACAAAGTGGCAGGACAAACAACACTTGCATTCTTGTATATTGTATTTTTTTTTTAGATTTGATGCATATTTGTAGATTTTTTGTATATTGTATATTTCTGTATATTCCACTTCTTCTAACTTTTGAGTATTTATGTCAGTTCTGGTACATTGAGAGCTAGTCTACCGGAGTCAAATTCCTTGTTTGTGCACACGTACTTGCTGAATAAAGCTGATTCTGATCTTCTGATTCTGATTCTGTCCATACAGGAAGTCACAGAAATACTCACATCCTGTCTGATATGATGTCGATTTATTAAAATATTATCAGACTCATATCACTTTGTTCTCAGTCTCCAATTGTTTCAATTATGATAGATTGGTTTATTAAAATGCTTTACAGACAATGTGTAATTTATGTTCATGGTTCAACTTTCCTTTTACATGAATTCTCATGTAAATCAGCTTTGTATAAGTTTGCTGCTGCAGAGCAATTGGGCAGATCTGTCCCCTCAACTACATAGGCTAAATAAGTGTGTGTCTGACTATAATGTTAATATTTTCAGAGGAAATAATCCTCACATCCCACAGACCACAAGTCTCTGTGATGCTAAATACTTCAATAATTAAAAGTCCAATGTTAATATACAGTAGACTACGTATAGTTTGTATGAATGTATTTAGGCTCTGACGAATAAATGTCACCATGAGCAACACAACATGTATCCTGTTAACAGAATAAACCTTCAAATTAGACAAAAATTCTAAATCTCTGAAATTCAACAAAAATGAAAAAGTGTATCTAAAACATCATATTGTTGAGTCAACAACTAAACCAATCAGCTGTTAGATCAGGTAAGAGGTTTCCGGGTCTTCGGTGGAAGATCCGGTGGAGAGCATAGCCTGACTCTAAAAACTCCATCCGCCTCCCTCTCTCTCGCTTGATTATCGGTGTCCACTTTTGTATGACATCAGAGCAAGTCGGGATGAAGTTGGACACAATACCAACTGGCATGCATTGTGTGGTGTTGCTGGTGATCGAATCTACGCAGGCCTGGCTCATCTCGAACGAGCTTTATCTCATGGTGCGCGGATACAAAGCAAGCGCACATACATACAGATAGTGAACTTGTGACAAACAAAATGTAAAGTCCTTTCAAGTCACCTGTCTCAAGTCAAAGTCAAGTCTCAAGTCATGAATACCAAGTCAAAGTCATGTTGAGTCTTTCATCAGTGTTAGTCAAAAACCATTTAAGTCCATATTTTCAAAATTTGAATACATTTTTTTAGTTTTGTTGGACTGAATACCCCCGCAGCACACCCTGCTGCCCATTCTGCCCCACCCCAATCTATGATGTCAGAGAGCCTCTTTTTTTATAAACAGGCTTTGATAATACTTCCTAAGTGCAGCAGGGCAAACATATCAACCACTAGCAGCACCATGGGTTTAGTTGATCTTGAAAACTTAAAACTGCTTTTTTTGTGTGTGTGTGTGTGTGTGTGTGTGTGTGTGTGTGTGTNATTTGTGTTTTTTTGTGTGTGTGTGTGTGTGTGTGTGTGTGTGTGTACATGTGCACTTGTGTGTGGAGGGTGTGGGGGGCAGGAGATACTAAGATGTGCTGTTGTGCAATAAATAATTTAAATATTTAATGCTATCTGCTTCATTTGTTTGCTTATTTACTGCACTGGAGTTATACTGTTGTTCCACAAACTGCAATGGTCATTGGAGATATACTGTTTTTTCACATTCCATAAATAGGATCTCCTCCTGTTTCTTAGCGTTTATGAATTTAGCAAAAAAATAAAAATTAATTAGAAGGAGGGGAAGTGCATTATGCATTTTACAGATTTACAACTACAAGATTGTGGTATTCAGTCCAACAAAACTAAAAGAAATGTATTAATCAAATTTTGAAAATATGGACTTAAACGGTTCTTCGTCTATACTACACAAATGACAATATGCTCCAGGAGACAAGGTGCACCAAAAATTTCTAACCTCCTTTTTGATGTGATAAAAATTTTATGACTGTTTTTATATCAGGCCTTATCCCCAGTCTTGGTCGTGGAGCAGACGGTTTTAGCAGACTCATTAGCCTCTCCTCCTGGCTCCTGTGTAGTGCTGCACAATTTGATAAAAATGTGCGGTTGCGATTATGGTGGAGAATATCGTGATTTGCGTTTGCGATTACAATATAATTACAGTAAAATATAATAAATAAATGGTATCATGAGTCTTTTTGCTTGATTCAGTGTTTCCCCTACATTATATTAGGGGGGCACTGACCTGACATAGTTATTGTTATGGACAGACAGTGTGTCAATGACCATCAACAAACTGAGCACAGTCAAACACGCTGCTCACACAGCAGCGCAGCACGGAACTCTACACACAGCGGAGCGAGCCTGTGTTGCGTTCAGGCGTTGTCACGTAAATGACAAATTCCAGCACGCCATAGCATAACACAGTAGCATGTCAAGTGGGCCGAACCCGAGCAAAATTGCTCAATTTTTCATTTGTTATGGAGTCCATGATTTCCCTGTGACACTTACAAATGTTTGCCTAACTGTGCTTGGATGTTGTTTTATGAGGCTCTGGCGGCTTTCAGTTGTCTCTTTATCTTTAACGTTACAGGGCTCGGCTTTCTCTCGCATGCACTCTTCCTACTTTTCCCTGTGCTGTGCTGTGCTGTGCTGTGCTGTGCTATCTCAAGTGTTGTTATAGATTGGTCGTGTTGCCGCCGGACGTGGCGACTTTAACTTTTAAACTTTTACACAGCACGTCTTTCAGGTACGGTGACGTTGGACAGAAAGACGTGCTGTGTAAAAGTTTAAAAGTTAAAGTCGCCACGTCCCGTCTCAAGTGTTTATATGGATTGGTCGTGTTGCCGCGGGATGTGGCGACTTTAACGTTTACACTTACACAGCACGTCTTTCTGTTCAACGTCGCCATACCTGAATCCAAAGTATGGTTCAAGTAGCGACAGTACCTGTACCTGTACATCTGACACTGATCACACCCTTGAATCCCATGAAATCAATGCTGCGCAGATGAATTGCGTTAATTACAATTATCGTATAACATCATTGCGTCTGATAAATTGGTCTTCTTTGTCATAACGTTATATATGCTACAATAAAGCTTAAAGCTGACGTCACAATTAAATCATATCAACACCAAATTGATTGTCTGAATGAAATCATCCTGATATTGAGCTGTGTTAGAAATTAACAGCTGCGCAAAAATATACCTAGTCTCCCTCTTTAAAAAACATAAAGGAAAATCCCTCAAACACCATGAAGTGTAGACATGATAGGCTACTTTCCACATTTCCAGCAGCAAAGCTGTCAATTAGGCCCATTATCTTTAACAGGGATCATTTCCTCCAACAAAACAAAATGTTGGCACTAATTAATGGTGCTATTAAGTGTCCGCAAATGATCAGTTTCTTTCTTATGAAGGGGTGGGATGAAATTTCGACTTCTTTCCACTCCTTTTTGAACAATCTTTTCATTGTCTGTTGTTGTTGCTTTCTTTTCTTTTTTAATGTTCAAAATAAACTTTCAAATCAAAATCAATCAAATTAATTAAACTTCCCGTCATGACTGGGCTGCATTTCTGTCAGCGGAGTCATTTTTTTCCGAACAGCTGATTGGCCAGTGGCTGGTGCTTTTTATAGGATCAGATTCAACCCTGAACTTACCCTGCTCCGGAGCAGGATAGCCGTTCAGAGTAAGTTACCATGGTGATCTATCCCGATAAGAACTGAACTGGCTTCGTGAGACCGAAAACCCAGGGTTAACCCTGAAGTTACCTCGCTAAGACATTAATCCTGCTTCGTGATACAGGCCCCTGGACTTGATTTCACTTCAACAAAAGACAATATAACACAAACCGCATGTCTACCTGTGTGAGCCACTGAGACTCACAGAGCGCACGGCTTTCCTCAGGTATGAGTAAATTACGTCAGCATCCAGGTAACATTTTGATTTGGGCTGACCTGAGACAACTGGTTACCCTTGGCTTGCCTTGAAAATACCCAAACATATTTATCAATGTTTCTTGTTCTTTTTCCACGAGTCTACAAACATATTCAGTGCCACATTACAGTCTGCACAACACTGCACACTATGACAAAGCCTGTCATGTTTAAAAAGTGACTTCCCAGGGTGGGCTTTTTTAGGAAACCCACTTGCTGCTGCTTATGGCTTTGATTTTGGGCAACTGAGGTTATAAAAGTAACCTATAAATAGCACATTCACTGATATATCTAGTTACCTGTGCTGGTTTTGTAGCTCCTCCATCTCTGTACTCTGCTCCGTCACCGTCTTCAGGAACTGCTGGTTAGTCTGTATGTGGCAAGAGAGACAAGACTGCCATTTGTGTGGCATGACTCCAAACACACGGCTCAAACTTTAGCCCTGACTTTCTATGCACTGTTAGAATAAAACCTAAGGAGACTCTGTTGGTCATTCAGGGCTACAAAGTCAATTGCCCTCACCCACAGTGACCGAAAAAGTCGGCTTGTGTGAGAAGTCAGCCGAGGAAAAGCCCAAGGTTTGTCCTCTCATAAAAAATGCATCAGAGGGATATAGTATTACCCTCTTCTAACACACAGTATTGTGAGTGAGTGAGTGAGTGAGTGAGTGAGTGAGTGAGTGTGAGTGTGTGTGTGTAAAAAAGTATGCGCAATATTGCGCAATATGCTGTACACCTTTATCTCCACAGAACGCTGAGCCTGTCAGACAAGACACACGAGTGTAATGTGTGACTGTAGGTGTGAATGAGGGAGAGACAGCAAAAGAAAGTGAGACAAGTGCATTGCAGTATGTGCCGATTGTTAGAGGAAATCCAAGCAAGCTGACAGTCAACTATACAACTATGTCTGTTCTGGCTAACTACCAAAGTGATTTAGAAACTGATTCACTTACTTACAGGATTAATTATTAGAACAGGGTTAATTTCACATAAGTGCACAGCATTTGTATCCCATAGCTAATTAGGAGGCAATAATATAACATGCTTTAAATTAACCATCGCTTACCAATTCCAGTTTCTGATTGGCCACTTGAAGTTTGTGTATGTGCTGCTGGAACTGAATGAGCTGATTCTGTGATGGGGAAAAAAGAGGTACTATATAAGAGTGACCTGCTTGTAATTACGTCATGCTTGTATCAAGCTTTATTCAAGGCTAAACTGCTCTAACTAACCTAATTTCTATGATAATGGCACCATCTAGTGGTAAAAGGCTGATGTGCTAATAATGTGTTGCTCTGCATGTTACGGTCAAAATACTAAACCTGAAGTTGCTGTCTCTGAGCATTGTGGACCTGCACATCAGAGATGTTTTTGTGGTAGCTCTGCTGAAGATGGTCCAGCTCCTGGGCTGCTGTCTGCCACAGCTCCATGGCCTGCACCCGCTCCTTAACAAATACACATAAAAATAAACACATGCATTCATAGACAGAGGTATTTAGGCATGTTCAAACAATGCTCACTGAGTCAGTTTTCAATCTATCTCTGTGAATTCAGAGACTGAATCGGGATATAGCCAAGTATAGAACAGGCACCAATAGTTTGGAAAATACACTGAACAAAAATATAAACGCAACACTTTTGTTTTTGCTCCCATTTTTCATGAGCTGAACTCAAAGATCTAAAAAATTTCCTATATACACAAAAGACCATTTCCCTCAAATATTGTTCACAAATCTGTCTAAAGCCCTATTTGGACGGGATTAGTTTTACATAGGTACGTGGGTAGTAGTAATTAAAAAAAAAGTAATAATTACCAGAGATTTTAGTTCCGTCCGAATGTGCCATGTCAGTAATCATTACCGCACGATGTCAGTAAAGATTACCGCGACTTTTACCTTCTGTAAAAGGGTCCCGCACAATTACCTCAGGTAATACTAATCCCATGCGAATAGACCAGCTGTAAATATGTGTGTTAGGGCAAAAAAAAATCGAAGTTAGAAATATATTCGAATATATATTTTTTTTTATAAGTTCGGACCTAAATTTGATAATTCGAATATCATTAATAATTAATTAATACTATCAATAATGTTGTATATCACGGCGAATCCCATTTGGGCAGAGATGGCTCGCGCACAAGCCGGGCCAGAGAGGGACGCAGCGACGGAGGGAGAGGCACCGACGGAGGAGCCCGCTGCGCCAACACCACCCACTGCGCTGTCCGCGATGTGTGACCTGTTCGGGGAGACATACAGGGAGTGTTGCACCTGCTGCCTCCCTGCCTACCCTTTTTGAAGAAGAGATGAAACGTTATCAGAATGAGACACCACTACAAGCCGACCAGGATCCACTCTTGTGGTGGAAAACTACGCACTTAAGTATCCAAACGTTGCTCAGATAGCAAGGCAGAAGTTGATCATACCTGGCTTAGAACGGGTGTTTTCATCCGAGTGTCCCGTTCATATTACGTCAGCAATAAGCATCTTATTTTTTGTGGGGTTTTTTGTAAAAAACAAACAAATAATAATAATAATGATAATAAATTCTAATATTATTTAAACTCTACTAAATTAATTTGAAAATATTCAAACTCAATTTCATGGTGCTTTTGACAGTCCTATCATAGGCACATGACGGCAGGAGGGGACGGCGGTGCGTGAATGGATTTACCCCTCCCACTTGTAGTAGTTTTACTGATATTTCTTATCCCGTGCGAATCGGCCATTAATATTACTGATGTCCTGTGGTAAAGTGACATTACCCCACGTGCCCATGTAAAACTAATCCCGTCCTAATAGTGCTTAAATCTGTGTTAGTGAGCACTTCTCCTTTCCCAAGATAATCCATCCCACCTCACAGGTGTGGCATATCAAGATGCTGATTAGACAGCATGATTATTGCACAGGTGTGCCTTAGGCTGGCCACAATAAAAGGCCACTCTAAAATGTTCAGTTTTATCACACAGCACAATGCCACAGATGTCGCAAGTTTTGAGGGAGCGTGCAACTGGCATCCTGACTGCAGGAATGTCCACCAGAG
>NC_065510.1:47914084-47921971 GCF_006386435.1 Epinephelus moara
GGCAAAGGAGAAGTGCTCACTAACACAGATTTAGACAGATTTGTGAACAATATTTGTGAGAAATGGTCTTTTGTGTATATAGAAAATGTTTTAGATCTTTGAGTTCAGCCCATGAAAAATGGGAGCAAAAACAAAAGTGTTGCGTTTATATTTTTGTTCAGTGTAGCTAAACTGTGTGAGAGAGAACAAATACGAAATGTTGTTATTTTGATGTTTTTGTTGTTTGTTTATGTTATCTTATCAGAAGGAGTGAGTCACCACTAAATCAAGAGCTATGCTGTGAGGAGTCACTGGAACAATCAACTGCCGATCTTGTTGTTGTCAGTTAATAGCACATGGGTCAACTACTCAGTGAACCATTGCCTTGTTTTCTGTTGCTCTGTAAAATATATGAGAGACAGACAGAAACTTTATTAATCATTAGGGAAATTTAGGAATATGACAGTTGTCAGAAAGCACTTGAGTGTTTCCCTTTGCTTTCCATCTTTGTGCTTAACCAATTTCAAGCGCGACAATGTAACTTTAGAAAGAAAAATAACACATTCTTCCTATACAAATGAAAAATTATATTCATCATCAAACAAACCCTAGTTCATTTCAATGCACTCTGTGGTTTTACTGTTGAAGCCTTACTTTGTCTGTTATGACCAGTAGCTAATGGTAGTCAGTGTTAGCAAACTTTGATACATAATGTCGATTATTGAGTTACTTTGCTGACTGTTCTTTACTTCTGCTAATGTAACATTTGTTTATCATTTCACATGATGCTTAGTTGTATAGTCTTGCTTTTATCACATTGTGAAAGAACAAATATGGTCACAGAATGAACACTCTAATGCATGGCTAAACGCTCAAATTCTCTCACACACACACACACACACACACACACACACACACTTGGCAGCATCTCCAATGCACCCAAAGCACCTCTCTTGTTCAGCCTGGTAAGGACTTGTACCTGTCGTGTGCATGCAATTCCATCCACTGAGTTTGAGAGTGCACATGTCTGTGTGTCAGTTTGTGTGTGTGTGTGTGTGTGTGTGTGTGTAAAAGAAAAACAGAGATCCGTAGTGCGGTTGATGATCTTAACCGCTAGTTAATTTTACATGCTGATCCAAACTCCTCCTGTTTTTCCTCATGGTACCTTAATAAGTTTAAACAACTGGTAATTCTGGTATCAAATACCAAAAGTGTCAGTCTTCAATCATCTAGTCCATGCCTGGTTTAAACATAGACATTAAACACATATGGACATTTGCAAACCTGTTCACATAGCTGGAGTTGTTCTTGGAGGTTTCTAGTAGCTGCTTCCTCCTCCAATGTGCTGTCCTCCACTCCTGAAGCCACCAGTAGGGCATGAAGCTGCTTCTCAACAGACTCCCTGAGTTCTGCATGCAACCTGGCAAAGTTGGGGGTTAAGAGCATTATATAAAGATATAAATAAAAAATGCTAATAGTTGATGATTTTAAATGAAATATCACAACCTCAATCACACTCAATCAGCACACTTTATTTTGCTGTAATTTTATTTATCAAGATGCCTTGATTATCAATAAAGAAATAACAACCGAACTAACATTACTACTCTACTACCTCAACAGTATGTTGTACAACATACATGTACCTGTACAGTGGAACATGTATGTTGCACATGCTACACAAAAGCCGGCCCGTGCGGTGAATGAAATTAACCCTGCTGTACACTTGGGCCCTATTTCAGAGAGCAGGCTCAAGAATCCCGATCTCTGAGTTGACTGAGCCTGAGCTTGGAAACTCTGAGTTTTCGGTTCCAGAACAGGTGATCATGATGAACTAAATCAACTCTAAACATGTTCAGCCTGAGAGAAGCACGCTCATGGTGAGCTTATAAAGCCATCATCAATGGAGTGCAGATAACATGATTTTCAGTGGCAGAAAGAGGAGTTAAAAGCAGAGCCACTTATTTCAAACCAACTGAATCGGAGATTTTAATGACCATGAATGAAGACGTGAAAAAAAAAAAAACTAATACAGCAGCTGCAGCTAAACAGCGTGAGTTGGGATGGAAAAAACCGCAGAGTGTGTTAATAGATAGTTTGAAGTGATGTAAGTGATGTAACATGATGCATTAATGTGTCTAATATACAGAAAATATAGACATTTATTTATCTTAACAGTGTCCATATATATTAATATAATTTGCTACATCCTCTTATTCAGCTGTATTCTGTTGGAGCCCAAACGCACTGGGCAGCAAATCAAAATCAAACACATAGATATTGTACAGACGGGTAAAAATTTTGCATATACTTACTTCATTCTGTCAATATTAGGCTTATGTTAATTGAACTGCTGTGAAATGACTTCCTATTCATGTAATCTCCTTTATGCTCAGATGGAGCTATGATGGGGATGTGAGTCCCATAGATGAGCCAATTACACGCGGAATTTTTTAATATATTAAAAGTATTCATAAATCATTGCAAAATGTATCTACGTATAATAATTTCTTATTAACACTGACAAACCTGCAGTTCTGTGGAATTCCTCTTTTCTATTTATTTAAAGATTATTTTTTGGGCTTTTGTTGCCTTTAATGGCAGGGCAGCATAGTATTAAGGGGGGAGAGAGAGAGGGAAAGACATGTAGCAAAAGACCGCAGGCTGGATTTGAACCCACAGCTGCTGCAACAAGGACTCTGGCTCCTGTTCATGGGGCGCCTGCTCCATCCACTAACCCACCGATTACCTGTCAAACATGTCTTTGATAATCCTTTCTGATTTATGTCCACAGAAAACCGCTAAAATGGGCAAAAGTCTTGTCAGAGCCAGAGACACTTTTCTCACAGCCCAACAAACCGCTGTCCTGCTGATGTGTTCAGTGTCTCTGATGTTATAAAGAAAATAATCAAAGGGCAATGCATAAAATTTTCTGCGAAGACAATGCAAATCCATGATGTGTAACATTTGATATATCTGGGTGGAACAGATTGTTAGATGAATGATAGTGTGAGGTGAAACTGAATCTTTCATATAGACACTCCTACGGGGAGACATCCAAACGGGATCTAATCAACATCACCTTACTCAACAGCGTCTGAATAAAGTGTGCCTCAACCTCCACCACTTTATTCACAAAAGGACACGCCATGTTCCTCCTTCATTGCACACGCTCAGCAGCTTTGTGAAACGGAAAAGTCAGAGTTTCCCTCATCTCAGGCTTAACATACTCAGAGTTTCCACTAATATTGCTTTCTGAAATAGGGCCTTGCTCTACAGCTCGCACTGCTTGTGTGTGAGACAAAAGTCCTTGTTTGTTTGATGTAAGGGTTTGTGCTCTTGTTTGTGTGTGATGCAATTCCATAGCGCATTGTTGTGGGCGACAGATGTGTTTATAAAATGCAGCACTGTGACAATACAGCCACTTCATACGACAGAATTACTGTATACAATGTGGACCTGCCAACAGGCATTCTACCCATGTTGGACACCTTCATATAGAGTCCACCTTCACTCTGTTTGTTGTTATTCATAAAATCCAGTGTAGGTCATACCCTTAACTGATAAACCGGAGAAGTGTACAATAACACTGAACTTCATGATCAAAACTAAGCCTCTCTCTCTCTTGCTGCATAAATAATAATACATAAAAATATTTAAAACAATATCTGCATTTTTCAGTACTACATTAATATGTAGTACTGAAAAATGGTCTTAGAAAGTGACTTTCAAACTGCCCTCAACATAGAATTAGAATTGTCTCAAACTACGACTTACTTAATACTTATATACTTGTGCTACAGTTTTGTGGCCTGTGATATAAATTTTCCAACCTCTCCAGCAACAGTCCTATGTGCAAAAAGTCCATGTACAGTCCTGCTATTGCCTTATTTTCAGAGAAACCAATAGAAATAATTAAAGTAACTCAAAGTATAATAATTGAAATTTGAAAACCAATTACTTATTTGATATTTCCTAAGAACTAGCCCAATATTGCCAAACCAAAACACAAATGTGAATTAGTCTGGAAACTCTCAGTTCATTTTCAATATCCAAAGGCCGTTGTCAATGACTGTAGACAAAAATGTCTCTGGACACAATTGGAATGAGCTACAACTAATTAGAGTGATGAAATGCGACCTAGCGCTGAGGAACGGACAAATGTAAACAGAATACAGCATGCAGAGATGAGCTATGAAGATATAGCATCAATATGTCTACAAAAAAGTGTTGCTGTTCGTTGCAATAGCAGCTCCAGCAGAAAGTTCAACATCAGCTGCAGCCATCTTGGTTTTTTACAAAGAACTGCCTCAATGGCACTCGTCTTTACTAAGCTAATTTTATGCTTACAGTGGTCACCCCGACGCTACGGGACATGGGCCAAATATGACATCATCACATATTTTGCGTGAAGCGCAAGTAGTCAAGTCATCCTCTGAAACGCGCCCTGTATTAGATAAACTGTTGTGATTGGCCCTTAGCAGGCAAGGCTGGTTAGAGGTCTGTCTGAACAGGAGGGGGCTAGACGCATCTGCCAGAGCAAATAAAACTTGACTTCACAGATTGGACTGGTTCCCAGGGTATAAGAACATAAAGCATGACAGAAAAACTTGGTTCATGTTGACTGATCTGATAAATGATTGCCTCTGTCTCCTCTTGTGTAACTACTCTCCATATGTTGGCACCTGTAGAATATTCCTACCTTTCATTCTCCTTGACAACACTCTCCAACTTTACTTTGACATCTGTCATCAGTGCCTGTTGATTGAAACAAGTAGACCAACACCAACTGTTATTAATTAGTTCAGACATTCTGTGGTTAACAATTTTAAGTTTGGATTTGCAGAAAAGCCATACATGAGAAGAAATGCTAAAAGATCAGCGTTCTTTTTAAAAGCCAACAAAAATATGTTAAAACAAACTGATAATGACATTCACTCAGCTCATCTTTTGAAGTTTGAAGCTTTCTACATCTCAGTTTAGCATATTCCAAGATCTTAAATGTAACCTTTCATTACTTAATGTCTACAGTTTATAATGTATCACGAACATATTATATTCCTTGATTTAATCTACAGAAATATTATAAACTGTAGCTACTGCAAAACTGTAACACTGAAACAACGGCATACACAAATTCAATTAGACAGTGAAATGTCACTGTCGAATTCAATTCGTGTATGCCGTTGTTTCAGTGTTTTACCTGGTATCTCTGCAGCTGTTGAGTCATTTCATCCATGTGCCGATCATACTCCTCTAACAGAGGACCCATTATACTGTAACACAGATGAAGAATCATGTAATTTGTGTTAAAAAAGTTTTTGCTCTCCGTGCACTCATATCATACCCCGGACTTGAAACAAGAATGTGTTAACTGTCATATAAGAAAGTCTTTTATTGCACCTGACCTTCTGTCTGTGATCCAGGGTGTAGGAGACTCTACCCATCTCGCCTCCTCAACCTGATGAGCAGAGATGCAGGAATTGAGGGTAGGCATCATCGGGTGCCCAGTTGTAGTTATTTTTACTAAATACTCTTCATCAATCAAAATTCCCATATGTGTCTGGTATACTTAGTCAAATAAGTCAATTACATAAATACAAGTTGTTTACTGAAGATACCAAGTAATAAACCACATATTAGTCAGTTTATAGAAGCATTTAAAGATGTCTTTGTACCTGGGATGCTGTGGCTTGAGTGCGGTGCCCATACTGATACTGGCTGAGAGCAGAATTTAATCTGTGGACTGAAAACAAATAAACACACACTCATGTTGCTCAACTATCAAAGTTGTTTCCCCACCAAACTGGGCTATTTTGAAAATGCAATTTTTTTGCAAATGGAGTGCTAACATTGATCAGTAGCACACACAGTTATAGCAGAAAGAGTGTTACAAACATCTTGCAACCTGTAGTTGTAGTGAATCTAGAGCTGAGAATCTGACAATTCAAGGACTAATCCAGTGTCAGTTCAGCCATAAGTAAGTTAAGTTATTCAAACCTTAAAATGGGAGAGGGAATGAGACCAAGGCCCAATCCCAATACCCCCCCTTGTCCACTACCCTTTAGCCCTTGGCCCTACCCCTAGCCCTTGCCCACTACCCCTTGGCCCTCGAAATGAAGCAACGAGGGGTACGGGTTGAAATCTTTCCCTAGGAATTGTGACACCACTCACTAAGTCACTGCGTCGGTTACGTTCACGCATACGTCACTATTTTAAACAGGAAGCTGCGAGCCATCTACATTTCCAACTGGCATCTACAATAGAGTCTCCAGTTGAGTTCATCCTACCGATCATGTTGGCATTATTCATCATGCTTTGTTCGATGAACGACAGATGACAGGGGATTTCTGCTAGCTAGACAGCTAACTAACCAGCTAACATTACGAGGCAGCATAGTTATGCTAGCTGGCGTGTTATCGTAATGCGAAAAATCCGACAATTTTGCATTAGAGGACAGATGATAGATGCCAGATAGTGCGAGCTAGCTAGCTAGCTAACAAGCAACCTGACGACGGTAACGTTAGCTATTAGCTAGCTAACAAGCAACCTGACGACGGTAACGTTAGCTATGTATAAACTTTTTTCCCTGTCTCTTGCTCAGTGGTAGCCATGGCGACGTCTACCCCTCGCTGGCAAGTCAGCATCTGAAATCCCTCGCTCTGAAGGGCTAGTTTCATACCCACTACCCCTCGTTATGCCCCCCTTTGCGTGTGCAAAAAGGAATTGGGACACCCCTGGCAGGAACGTGCAAATGTAGGGGTAGGGCCAAGGGGAAGGGCTAAGGGTAGGTATTGGGACGGGCCCCAAGCTGTAGTACTCTACACTACAACCCTGGCTCCAAAAAAAATGTTGGGACATTGTAAATGCAAATAAAAAAATAATATGATGATTTACAGATCCTTTATGATCTGTATTCAATTGGAAACACTACAAAGAGAATGTTCAAACTAATACATTTACACTTAATTCTGAATTTGATGCTTGCAGCATGTTCCAAAAAAGTTGAGACCGGGGCAAGAAAAGACTGGGAAAGTTGTGGAATGCTCAAAAAACCAGTTTGGAACATTCAACAAGTAAACAAGTTCATTGGTAACAGGTGGTGGCATCATAATTGGTATGAAAGGGGAATCCTCAGACGCATGGTTGACTGATTATTTTTTAAAATGGAGGAGAAAACTTAGAAAGATACATAACTGGCAGAGGGTCTGTGGTCCTTCATCAGAGAGAGAGAAAAAAAAAAACATTTAAAAAAAAAATAATAATTTTTAACAAACCTCCATTTCTACACAACCTGCACTAGTCTACATTAGTAAGTCTGGGGTGTTATGAAAACCAAGAATGCATCAAGAACAGTTTAACTGAGTGGACTGGGACTGGAAATGATTGTCAGAAGAATGGCTATTTCATATCAGAAATTATTATTCATAAATATAGCCGCAAGCAGTAATTTAAAACTTGAAAGCTGGGTAAGATAAAGACCTCTGACAGTTCAGGACACCTGCATTAAAGATTACCAACAGGTTTTATGACCTTTGGGCTTGAACCCCTAATAATAACAATAATAATAATAATAATAATAATAATAATTACAATAATAATAATAATAATAATAATGAAACAGGACAAAAACTATAGGATTTCAGCCCTCCGGGCTTGAATCCTAAATACATTATGTAGCCCAAAATAACAGTACGTTGCAGGCTAATAGCCAATCTTCAAGGTCAAACAAGGACAAACAATTTACAGTCAGGTCCATAATTATTTGGACAATGATACAGTTGTCGTCATTTTGGCTCTGTACACCACCACAATGGGTTTTAAATGAAACAATGAATACCTGCTTAAAGTGCAGACTCTCAGCTTTCATTTAAGGCTTTTTTCAAAAATGTAGTATGAACCATGTAG
>NC_065510.1:47922958-47927098 GCF_006386435.1 Epinephelus moara
ATTCCTACACGGTTCATACTACATTTTTGAAAAAAGCCTTAAATGAAAGCTGAGAGTCTGCACTTTAAGCAGGTATTCATTGTTTCATTTAAAACCCATTGTGGTGGTGTACAGAGCCAAAATGACGACAACTGTATCATTGTCCAAATAATTATGGACCTGACTGTATATACATGAAATATCCTTACAACACATAACAATACGAATTTGAAAATTAAACCTGGTTGAACAGTGTAAAACCTAGGCTTGCTATTCTCAACACTCACAAGACCATCTTCAAAGACCAACAACTGCAACAAGGTACAAACAATTTAGATGAATGAAAGGGCCTCTAAACAACTGTCTAATTCCAACCCCTCCTATTTATTTTACACACAGGTTCTAGTGGAAGCTATTCCCAACTAGGCAGGGGTGATATCTAGGCATATCAGGGTATTCCGAAATCTCAAACATACGATTTGCAATACCGTCAAAACTACAGACCCTCATCTTCCAACTAAAATGATTAAGAGTTGATGTATTGAGATGATGTAGTGCGAATCATGCACCACCAGAGGTCAGTCTTTACTCGTGAACAGGAAGCTGAGCTGAGAAAGATGGGGAATGCAAGTGGTGGGGATAATGTTACAGGAGAAGTAAAAAACAAAAATGCTATTTGGGAGTATTGCCATATCTTTATCTTGAGACAACTTCTTCCAACAACAAAAGCAGTTTATTAGCCACATAATTGTATTCAACACATCACTTTTGTTCAGCCCACGAATGTGTCATATCCACACAGCAACAAGTGTGATCAGGTCCTCCAGCCAGAAGGGCGCACATTTCCTATGTATGTGTTATTCTATGGGTCATTATTATAAACCCAGCAAGACTTGAAAGGCTTGAGTGTATATCTAATTACCTCATACACTTTATACCCTGCTGATATGTCAGGAAGGTATAAATGTATAAACACATATATCTAGTATATCTATATCTATCTATATATCTATCTATATATATATATGTGTAAGAGAGAGAGAGAGAGAGAATATAATTTAATTGATATATACATACATTATATATAATAATCAATTAGATATATGATGTATCCTGCAAAGATTCAGATCACCTGCAGGACTGCAAGAGCAGGATTTGAACTCTTAATCTTTAGCATTACAAGTCAACCACCTTAATACTCACCTACTGAACCAAGTACCTGATCACTGCGTACCAATCATCAAAAATACCAAGGGACATATCTGTAGGTTTTGAACAGATGAACTGTGAATTAAATTAAGTTATTTTAACTTGAGTTTAATATATTGGATATTTAAGATTTGTCACAGGAGATTGGGGAGTTTGGAGAACTACTGAGGAAACTGACCCTTGTGGGTCAAAGATGGTTTTGACAGGATGAATTATGAACGGAATGAAATTCTTTTCAATTCAGTTAAATATATTGGATATTTGTGATTTGAACAACAGAAAAATCAAACAGCTCGCACACTGCAGGGCTCCAATGCTCAGTCGTAATTTATTCAGGTAAGTAACGTTTCGAGCGTCAGGCTCTTCATCGGACTTAAGTCCATGAAGAGCCCGGTAAATGTCATAAAAACACCCTATCAGGACCCAAAGGCTAGAATAAAAACAAATGGTAAACTTACTAACTGGTTCAATCCGGAAAGATCTACCAGACAGGGGTGCTGTCTATCACCGACTCTCTTTGCGATTTTCATCGAGCCTTTGGCTCAAGCAATACGACAGGATGAAGGTATAGCAGGGATAGAGGTGAAGGGCACAGAACACAAAATTGGTCTCTTTGCGGATGATGTTTTGATTAGTCTTAAACAACCAGATAGGTGTCTTCCTAACCTTATGAACAGACTGGATTTTTTTTTTTATCACTTGTCAGGTTATAAACTCAATATGACCAAAACACAGGTTTCACCCATAAATTATACCCCACCCCAGGATATTCAACAAGCATATAAATTTAAATGGAATACAAAAACAATAAAATATTTAAGAGTGATCATTGTTAAAAATCTAACAAAACTGTATGAAACTAATTACAGGATCCTAAATCAAGAAATTCAAAAAGATATGGAAAGGTGGTCAGTGCTAACACTGGACTTCAGATCCAGAATAGAAATCATAAAGATTAACGTATTACCAAGAATCTTCTATTTATTTCAATCATTACCAATAGAAATTCCAAATTCACAATTCAAAGAGTGGAACAAAAAAAATCTTTCACTTCATTTGGGGGGGCAAGAGGCCAAGGATAAAGGTGGCTTAACTTTACCAAACCTGTCAGAATATTATTATGCAGCACAAATTCGACCCTTGGTGTGCTGGTGTGATCCTATGGATATTGCAAGGTGGAAAGATATTGAACTAAAAACAGAGGGGTGTCACGTACAAAGTATTATAGCAAACAGGGACATGTTCAAGAAGTGTGAGGAAATGCTCGATTCAATCACTAGACTCACTCTGGAAATCTGGTTCACAGTGATCAGGAAATACAATTTGGAGAAGGAAATCAAAATTTTAACTTGGGTGGCCTATGACTCAAAATTTAAACCAGGGGTGACAGATAGCAATTTTAAACAATGGATAAATAAGGGAATTTTGAAGAGAGATTACCACTTGGAGGTTAACAATCAATTTAGGTACTTCCAAGTCAGGGACTTCTTTGAGAAGGAAATAAAATCACATCTTCCCCAGGAGTTGAATAACGTGATTGTGACACTGTGTAATGCATATAAAAACAATACAGGTAGAGTGATCTCAGCATTGTACCGGGGAATAGAAAAGAACAGGGGAACCTCTACACTGTACATTAGAGACAGAGATAAAAGAAGGTAAAATACAACTAACTGAAGAGGACTGGTTTAACATCTGTGATGCTCAGCGAACCACCACCAGCTCTAGGATGTGGAAAGAATTTTGCTGGAATATATAATATATAAATATATAATAATATAATATATAAAATATAACCAGGTTCTTCATCACTCCTAAGACAAAAAGCAAATTTCAGCAAACTGTACAACAAACATGCTGGAGAGGGTGTGGGAAGTTGAATGTAGGACACACTCACATTTTCTGGGAATGTATTAGAATGAGAAAGTACTGGAATGATGTATGGATGGAAATGAAAACTATACTGGGGTATGAACTAGGGCATTAACGACTTTGATTTTTTTCAGGTCGACTTATCTGTCAATAAAGTCGAAGTCGAGTCGACAAGTCATTTGATGATGTCATCACATTGACACGGCGGAGGAAAGTGAAGTATCTCCACACATGTGATGTGTGTCTGTGAAGGCCCAAACATACTCGGGTGGAATGTACGCGGAACGGACTCTGCGGAGGTCCGCGCGGACTCAAAGCGGACGTCCGCAGGCCCTGTGCGTGCAAAGCTCAGATTTTACGACCGCGCAGACTCCGCTCCGCGCACCAGTGACTGCTTGGCATATATTTTTCACATCACTGGGATTTTTCACAGACATTTTTACTGGAAACTACAATGCGGAAGTGCGTTCGACTATGAAAGCCCGAATGACTGCGGACATTCCTCGCAGAGTCTGCTCCACAGTATGCCCGATTGCAGTGATTGCATTCCGTACACAAGACACGACATGTCGACTCCTCGCGGGAGGTGTCGACTTGTGCCACAGACGTCGACACGTCGACAAATCGACTTTTCTGTTAATGCCCTAGTATGAGGCAAATTGTGATTGTGATTTGTGCCCCCTCTACGTGGTTGTTTTACTACTTCTATTCCTATGTATCTATGGGTAGAAATATTGTGTTTTGCTGCAGAAAAATGTATGGCCACGGGACTAGAAATAACATTGTTCCTGATGTTACTGCGATGTTCTGCTACACGAGTCTTCAAAGATCTTGTGGTTTTACCTACATAAGCTAGTCCACATGGACACTTCAACATGTTTATAACATTAAAGCTGCAAGCAGCGTTGTTTGGGACCTCGGCTTCACGCTATTTCGGCGTCCAGCTGACGTAGACAGTGAGCATTGCGTTCTATTATGTCAATGGAATGCAAGGTCATTTTTGGCAATGAAGCCATGACTTGGGAGTAGAACTTTGATGGCTTCTGAAAACCAAACTACTGACGACATCAATCAATCAAT
>NC_065510.1:47927246-47934501 GCF_006386435.1 Epinephelus moara
TAGTCTCCTGCCTCAATAGACATACATGCATTAGGCAGCGCGGCTCCGCCTGGGCAAGATGGCGGCCGCGTTGACGTATCACTCCAATGAGGAGCGCCGTTGAATGCGGCATCTACGTATATATATCTATGGGGATCAGCCAGCGGCGGTTCCGCGCATGCGTGATTCACTTGCAGTCTGGACGTGGAGGGGTTAACATCTCCTGCTCTGAGTGTTGCTGGGAGGGAGGACCGGGCCGTCTGTGAGTGCTTTGGGGGGAGAGACAAGCTCACGGCAGCATTCGCTGCTCGTTGAGAGGAATAAGAATGATACGTGCTCTCACAACAGAGTCTCCAGAAGTCTTCAATAGCATCAGAAAAAGTCGCTAGATTTGTCGCTAGTCACTTTTTTGAAAAAGAGTCGCTAAAGGGGTCTGAAAAGTCACTAAATATAGCCACAAAGTCGCTAAGTTGGCAACACTGAATGTCCCGCCTACAGCCCCCTCTGATTGGTTACACGGCACAAGTGATAGCCAATCAACACTGATGCCTGTGCACGCGTTCATATCATGCTGAGACACAGAGCACAGATGAGCAGGAGAGGCTCGAAAGTTGCAATAAAAATCCTCTATGCTGAAGTTTTAAAGTCACCACCACAACATGATTCATTTCAATGATGACATGCCCAGAGGCAAAATTTCGACATAACTGCCTGTTTAATTCACATCAAGCGCGATACAATTTTGCAAATAGCCTAAATGATTTAGCTTCTAAAAATAAATAGCACCAAGGCAAAAAAAGACACACACAAGCATGTGTGTGTGGTGTTTGTCTAACTGTGTGTGTGTGTGTGTGTGTGTGTGTGTGTGTGTGTGTGTGTGTGTGTGGGTCTGTGTCTGTTTCTGTGTGTGTCATACTTCTACTGTTATTATACACATATGATTATTGTCAAATATGTATACTATCAGATATTAATATATACTTTCAACATGTTGTACCACAATAGCCAGAATTATAATTATAATATTATTACTTTCATTAATTGTGTTGTAACACACGCACGCACGCACGCACGCACGCACGCACGCACACACACACACACAAGCTTTTGTTATGCTAATTAATGACAGCCACAGCTGGCAGAGAGATTATCTGAGAAATATGGTTGAAACTTTCTCAAACTAGTCCTTTTAGATCCCAAACCGTGGGTCCGATCTTCAATCTCAAAGCATCACCAGATAGATAAACTTGTTCTGAACGCAGAAATATAAAGCTTGTATGTCTATGGACTCAAAAATGTGACCTTAATCACAAGTTTACAGTGTGTTTGCCCTCATCTTTTCTTACAGAGATCATCATGAGGATTTGTGTCCTGCACCTTTGAACGCTTCTAAAATCCAAACCGTTCCAGTTATGACAAAGTCCTTCACAAGTAATGTTCACCAGGGGTAGAGCTGTAATTTGTGCAAGTTTGAAGCAGTTATGATAAACGGTGTAGGAGCAAATATTTTTTGAGAGACAGAATTTGTGAAAAACGTCATCTTACATTCAAAGTACAACAGCGCACTTCCTGTTGGAGTTAGGTCAGGGGTTGCGTGCGACATTTGTAGGTCTTTATGAGACGAACGAGACAGTTTTGGTTTGGTCTTTCTAAGTGGTTCCTGAACGAGACAGTTTTGGTTTGGTCTTTCTAAGTGGTTCCTACCCGTCGCACTGGGCATTTTAGTGTGTCTAGGTGGCACAAAAAATCGTCAGGAGGTTTTGGAGGAAATCACCTGTAAGACACCATTAAATCCAAACCATTCGATTAATGAAAAAGTTATACACAATAATTGATAAGGACACGTTGAACGGTAATGTGTGCGAGTTTCAGCCGAGGTCCCTAATAAACCTTACAGGAACAAGAGGGTCCTCGCCCTTCAGCCGAGGTCCCTAATAAACGCTACAAAAACAATAGGGTCCTCGCCCTTCGGCCGAGGTCCCTAATTAGATGTAGAACATTCAATTCAATTCAATTCAATTCAAAACACTTTATTTGTCCTCGAGGGGCAATTAAAAGGCACATAGAGCATGTCATAATAGCATTGATTTAGAGTTTTTTTCCTGTGTGTGGATGATTAAAAAAAGAGGGGGATTGGAAAAACAATTCTTCAAGACAGGGTCCGTTTCCACAATATACCAGTGTTTTTCAATGTCTCTGGATACTGGTGAATATTGAATTGCACATATAGTCACATTGTCTGTTCTTTTAGGCCTGGAAGTGTGAAGACATTCATTTTGTGACATATTAGAGAAACGAGACGAAGCGTTGTGGAACCAGTTCTCCTTGTAGTCTCTTTGTCTGAATCGTTTTTCAAGTTCTTTTGTTTGTGTTTGAAAGTCCTCATCGGAGCTGCAGACCCGTCTGATGCGATTGAATTGAGACAGTGGAATGTTCTTTTTAAGGAAAGCAGGGTGATAAGAATCCCCATGTAATAAAGAGTTTCTGTCAGTGGGTTTTCGATCGAGGTCCGTTTTGAGACTGTTATTTTCCTTGAGAATCGTCTCTGGGCCTGTCCACATAAAAAAATACATCGTCCAAATACCTCTTCAAATGTGAGATGTATTTGAGGTAGGGATTCTGCTGTGGATTGAGGATCAGTTCTTGTTCAAAGAAGCCCAAATACAAGGAGGCGAAGCTAGGAGACATCTTGGACCCCATTGCAACTCCCGAGACCTGGAAGAAAAAATCATTACCATAAAGAAAACAGTTAGCGGTAAGTATTTCCTGAAAAAGGTCCAGTATACATTGCGTTGTGGGAGTGGAATCACATCTGTTGTCCAGAAACAACTTAGTAGCCAGGAGACCCCCATCAAATGGCACATTGGTGTAAACGGATTCAATGTCCATGGTGACCAATATATATGAATCTTCCACTCTTTGTATAGATTTAATTATGTTGATGAAATCCATCGAATCCTTTGTATATGAAGGTAGTTTTAGGACCAGAGGTTGTAGAAAATGATCCACAAAAGCTGATATTTTTTCTGTTAATGATCCAATAGGTGCAATTATGGGTCTACCTGGGGGTGTGTCATATCAATTATAGGATTGTAGTCCAACTTCCTGTGAAAATTAACATTTGACAGCTGTCTCTTTATTTCCTGGTCAAAAGTGTCCCGGTCCAATATGACAATAGCCCCCCCCTTTATCCGCACTTTGGACAACTAGAGATTTATCTTTTGTCAGGTTTGAAAGTTCAACACGTTGTATTTTAGTTGAATTGTTGTTTACTTTATATTCTCTCCTCTTATTCAGAATCATAGAAATGTCCCTCCACCAACCGGCAGTAGGTGTCAAGAGAGGAATTTCTGTGTTTTTCTGTAACTTTGATGCAAACTTTTGTTTAATCCAGGAAACACATTCTGTTGTTGAACACTATAACTTTTGGAAATCGCAGTGGGGAGAGGACTTATGGATGTCGCATGGAAATCAGCACTCAGCAGGAACTCTAACTCTTAAAAACAAATTCAGTGTGAAGATCATCTTCACTAAAGCTGAACTGTATGGACTTTACATACTTATGGTTCTTTCCTACAATAACCAGTTCTTTCTGATTGGTAATGTTTATGGCTATAACAATGCTAAGGAAAACAAGGTCTTGTTTGAAACTTTAAACAAAAATATTGATTCTCTTTTAGAAAGATTTTCTGATATGAAAATTGTTTTAGGAGGAGACTTTAATGTTACTGTAAATGATGAAGTTGATAGGTGGCCAAGTAGACATAAAGAAAACTTTCTTATGATTGATTTTATGGATGAGAGAGGTCTAATTGATATATGGAGAGTCAGCAATCCTAACTCTAAAGAATTTACATGGAAAAACAAGTCTGGCTCTTTACAGTCAAGAATTGATATGTGGTTAATCTCTGACTCTTTATCCTACTCAGACTGTAAAGCTGAAATCATTTTGACACCTTCAACAGATCATAAAGCCATTTTACTAACTCTAAACTTGTCATCAAATAGAATACATGAAAGGACTCCTGCTTACTGGAAGCTAAATAATTCACTATTATTTCATGAATCTCTCAGTTTGCTCATTAAAGATAAGATATCTGAATATCTGATAAAGGCAGAAAATGAAAATACTTTTGGAAAATATTGGGAGCTTCTAAAGTTTGAGCTAAGAAAACGTTTAATGGAAACAGGTGCAAAGTTTAAAAAAAAAAAGATAAGGAAAAAGAGGAAAATGACTGGATTGCTGAAATAATATCCTCATCTTCAATGCTGCCTGAAAATATGCCTGAGATTCAAAGAGCACACCTACAAACACTGCAACTGAAGCTAGTTCAGTTATATTTCAGCAAACCCAAAGGAGTGTTTATATACTCAAAGGCCAAGTGGCTTGAAGAAGGGGAACAGAACTCCAGTTATTTCTTAAAATTAGAGAAACAAAGGCAAATTAAAAAATGACATAACAAGACTCTCTCTAAATGGCACAGTTGTTGACAGTCCAAAAGAGATTGCTCAAATTTGTGAAAATTATTACAAAAAATTATACAAATCCAACCTGTCAACAGTTGAAATGGAAGATTTTTTCAATTCCATAGGTAAAGTTAGGTCAATTGCAGATACTGATAAAACAATGTGCGATACCCCAATCACTATTCTAGAAGTTAAGGATGCTATGAAAAAGCTGAAATTAAACAAATCCCCTGGAATAGATGGGCTGACTTCTGAATTTTATAAATTGTTTTCAACAGAGCTTGCACCCTTTCTCCTTAATGTTTTAATTGAGTATAAACAATGAAGAACTCCCTCATTATGCCAAGGTTTAATTACTCTAATCCCAAAGCCCCAAAAAGATGTTTTATTTTTAGATAATTGGCATCCAATTTCATTGCTTAACAATGATTACAAAATTTTAGCTAAATGTCTAGCTAATAAATTAAAGAAAGTCCTAAATGACATCATTGGTGAATCACAGTATGGCTTTATGTCTGGTAGATATATAATCTATAAGACTCATCCTTGATATCTTAGACTATTAAGACTTAATAACAGATAATAGCTTCATTCTCTTTCTTGATTTTCGCAAGGCCTTTGATTCTATAGAGAATCAATTTATGTTTAAAGCTCTTATTTATTCTATTTATTCTGGGAATAGTTCAAATAAGTTATCACATGGAACTACAAAGAGATTTAGAATAGAACGGGGGATCCGTCAGGGGTGTCCCGTCTTATTTATTTTTACTTCCTATGCAAATTTTAGACTATTACATTAAAAACAGTAGTTTAAAAGGTATTTTGACAGCAGGAAAGATCATCTCTCTGAGTCAGCTAGTGGATGATACAACTCTGTTTTTGCAGGATAGACATCAAATTAATACTGCAGTTAAACTTAGAGATAAGTTCTCAGCAGTTTCTGGTCTCAAACTTAACTTATCCAAATGCAAGCTGCTTCCTATCAAGGCCTGCAATTATGCAGAAATATCATATACAGTAGGATAGAATATTTACAATATTCCTGTAAAATCTAAAGTTAAGTACCTTGGAGTTACTATTATTAAAGATCAAATTTCAAGAATAAATGAAAATTTTTGTCTACTCATCTCTATACTACAGAAGAGATTTAATTTATGGACTCAGAGAGACTTAACTAAAACTGGTCGAGTTTTACTCTCCAAACCTGAAGGCCTGTCTAGACTTGTCTATGCTAGCTCAGCCCTCATGTCTCAAAAGATATCTGTACAAAAATTGACAAGAACTCATCTCATTAGGAAAAATGTAATGATTAACAAGCTCAGTAAGGGTGGATTTAATGTTTTAGATTTCCATACCCTGCACTCCACTTTCAAAATTAAGTGGATAAAAAGGTATCTAACACATCTTAATCCATTTAGGGATGTCCCGATCCGATATTTGGATCGGTATCGGCCGCCAATATTGGCAAAAAACGTGCATCGGCATCAGATCGGACTGCACAGAAAAATGCCGATCCAAGATCGGTGTAGTTTTTCACGGACTCCGATCCAGGTTTTCCCAGCAGCCCAGCGCTCCGCGATTCAAGCTGTCCATTCCAGTGATCCGCTCCAGCTCTTACTATCAATCCACCAAGTCAGCATGCAGACGGCAGACACACAGAGGGTAGGAAGAGTAGCGGTCAATTTAGTTAACTATTTGTTTCCTGCTCTGGTTTTTTGAGAGTGATATTTTTATTTGGTTTACACTCTTACTGTTTAACTAAAGAGCACAGATGGCATTGTTTTGGGCACAATTAGTGAAACTGGAGCCATGGATGGACTATTGCTTGTTTAAACAGTTGTACAATATTGTGTGTGGTTTTTGGTCCCCTCTGTTGGTCCCAGGAAACAGCAGCACCAGGCTTGTACTGACACTACTAAAATAACTGAAAAGGAAAGGCTGCATTGTTTGTTAAATGTCAACAGTGTCTTGTGGTGTTAATCTATTTTTTTATTTTTTAGGGGGCCAAAGCACAAGTGTGTGGAGTCTTGCTGCTGTTATAATTTCAATATTAGACATTTTAAAGATTTCTTGTGTTGATTTATTTTCTATTTATTAAGGGGCCAAAGCAGCCAAAGCAAACCAGCTATATTTTCTATTTAATGTTAATGTTCAAGTTTAAAGTTTGTTTATTTAACCCTGTTAACAATAAAAAGATCAGTTTCTCATACCAACTGATTAAGTAGTTATTCTTGTTCAAAACTTTTCTAACATGACTGACAACAAAATAAGTGAATATGTACAGTGGGTACGGAAAGTATTCAGACCCCTTTAAATTTTTCACTCTTTGTTTCATTGCAGCCATTTGCTAAAATCAAAAAAGTTCATTTTATTCCTCATGAATGTACACTCAGCACCCCATCTTAACAGAAAAAAACAGAAATGTAGAAATTTTTGCAAATTTATTAAAAAAGAAAAACTGAAATATCACATGGTCGTAAGTATTCAGACCCTTTGCTCAGTATTGAGTAGAAGCACCCTTTTGAGCTAGTACAGCCATGAGTCTTCTTGGGAATGATGCAACAAGTTTTTCACACCTGGATTTGGGGATCCTCTGCCATTATTCCTTGCAGATCCTCTCCAGTTCTGTCAGGTTGGATGGTGAACGTTGGTGGACAGCCATTTTCAGGTCTCTCCAGAGATGCTCAATTGGGTTTAGGTCAGGGCTCTGAATGGTCACAGAGTTGTTCCGAAGCCACTCCTTTGTCATTTTAGCTGTGTGCTTAGGGTCATTGTCTTGTTGGAAGGTGAACCTTCGGCCCAGTCTGAG
>NC_065510.1:47935235-47939677 GCF_006386435.1 Epinephelus moara
CAAAAATTTCTACATTTCTGTTTTTTTCTGTCAAGATGGGGTGCTGAGTGTACATTCATGAGGAATAAAATTAACTTTTTTGATTTTAGCAAATGGCTGCAATGAAACAAAGAGTGAAAAATTTAAAGGGGTCTGAATACTTTCCGTACCCACTGTATAATACGTGCTTGGATCGGACTGGTATCGGCCAAAACTCAAGGCTGTAATATCGGTATCGGATCAGAAGTGGAAAAAGCTGGATCGGGACATCCCTAAATCCATTATGGAGTTTTATATCAACTTATGTATTTGAAGCTTTAGGAGGTTTTAATTTTGTATTAAGGTGTAAAACTGTCTAACTTTCACAAACAGTTACTCTTATGCTGGTCCTTGGTATACAAACTCACAAATATTACATTTTGAATAACCAGGATATACTGTATGTTTCAAGCACAAATCCTTATTTTTTTAAGAAATGGGTTGATAATGGTATACTGTCAATTATTTAAAGGAATACGCCGACGATTTTGGAGTTATGACCCTTCTCCACCTTCCTACGGAGGTGGAATCATTTTGCTACACAGAATGGGATTCGGTACCACCATCGTTGGGGAGGCTAGAGATATATCATCATCATCATCAGGAGGAAAACCGCAGAGTGCATCACATGGAGTGAAAACTTTGCAGTGATCACCCCAGGCCCCAGGCCTGCAGGAGCTGATGGACAGCTTTCAGTCGAGTGAATAATATCACTTTATGATTGTCAGTGTCGTATCATTGTTTGCTTTTACCGAGTGACCTAGCGTACCTGTCTCAGAGCCAGCTGCAGCTGTTGCTCACCGGTGTATCCCTCCGCACAGGTGTTACGGCCTTGAGCCGTTGATATTGTTTCTCTCCTCTGCTGTGTGTGTGCTCTATCCTACTGTGTTGCAGCGGAGCATCTCCAGCAGGCGTGTCCTTCCAGTCGCTGAGTGGATTCCCCAGCGGCTGATTGGTGCGGCGGGTTGGTGAGGGGCTCCGCCAATCAGAGAGCGACAGCGCCGGGAAAGAATATAAAAGGCCGGTGTGCCCTGCAGTCGCTGGCAGACACCTTAGGAGATCGATTTGTGTGTTTCAGTCTTTCTGTGTAGAGTGAGCTCTTGATTTGTGTGTTACCCAGATTTGGGCCAGAGGTAAGTTCCAATACTGATTTTGGTCACCTGCACTCACTGGATTTTTTCACATTGTTTAGCAACACCAATTTACGGGTGCTGATCATTTGTATTTCTTCTTTCAACACACACTAGAGCAGTTAGTTAGGTTTTTGTTTAGAATTACTTGATTTGTTGTCGTTCACTATTCACGTTAGTCATTAGACAGTTAGCTCCATTTTATTTTAAGGAGTCCTCTTTCTGTTATATTTGTTTATTGGTAAGACAGCACCTGACGCCCCTTTTCTGTTGGTTTTGTTATTAATATCCACTTGTCTAAAAATAAATACCACTTTAATTTGCAATCCTTCCATCGGGTTGTGTGTTATTTCCCTTTTCCCTCAACAAGCTGGGTTCGTAACAGCAGGGCGTAAACACACTATAGTTCCATGTATCAAACTTATTCTAAAACGACTAAAAAGGACTCTCGTTTCTCAAATTAATGTTTAAACATGTTTATTTTAAATGCACGTGTAGAAATGCCAGCTTCAGGGTTTCTGTAAAATGCACGTGTAGAAATGCCAGCTTCAGGGTTTCTGTAACGTTTATTTGTTCAGTTTAACGAGTAGGCTACTGACCCCCTATAGACTTCAATTGTATTCACTAAGCTAAGCCGCAATGCTAACCACTGAGACCCAGCCACTGGACGTACAGACACAAAGATATTGATCATGTTGTCTCAATATGAAAATGATAGAGAAAGGGCATAACTCCCAAATCGTTGGCTTATTCCTTTAACAAAGAAGGTAATATGCTTATTTATACTGAATTCTTATCAAAATTTAACATTCCTGTACTACCTAAAGAATACACTATTGTCTTTGATGCCATTCTATCGGGTATTAAATCTCTGTTGTCATCTTCAATCAAAATTATATTCAATTTACCTTACCAGAATTGTTTATAGGAAGCTCAGATCCTTTTTTGAGTGCTAAAACTACTAATACATGTATAAGAGAACTAATCCAGAGGGGAACAATAAGTAAGCCAGCCTCTATTTTTATTTGGAATAATTTATATTTTGATACAGACTGGAAGAAAATGTGGTTATTACCCAAGAATTTCTGTCTCAAATAAGGTGCGAGAGGTATCTTGGAAAATACTGTACAAGTGTTAACCTGTTAATTCTGTTACTGTTAAATATATGCTTAATGTAGACCCTCTGTGCTCATTCTGTCACCATGCCAGCAAATTTGCAAAGCACCAGCCACCCCCCGAACGTGCATTCGTGTATTCACTCCCCCAGCGTTTGCGCGGTCACGCGGAGCTCCGCCATATTAAGGCCGTCTCAAACCAATTATCACTGAGTGCAAGTGGACTGCTCAGCCCTTAGATAGCGAGTGTGTATCAGTGCAGGCTTCTGATGAGCCCAGCAGGAAGCGCAACATCACAATGGAGGAAACAACATACTGTAAGAGTTCCGTCTTTCTACTTTGTAAAATATTTTAGATCAAACACTCACATTTGTTTTCCTCACACTGACTTTACAGTCTCAAAGAAACTCACAGAATGTTTGGTGTCAAAAGATGAAAACCTACATGTCCATATGCTTAAATAAACTATGTAAAACTGTCTAAAAAAATTCCTCATCCCATTCTCATGATTTTTAAAAAATATATAATTATGTGTTCACAGGGACAGAAGAAAAAACAAAGCAGTTAATCAATCTACGAATAAAAAATGAGTCTCTTTACAAAAAAGAGGAATGCTGCAAAGCAGGGATGGGAGTACGATTGCCCAGATTTAATTAATAAAGTTCATTTGTGAATATGTGAACTGTGTCTAGAAAATATGAACAAGTTAATTACTTTGATTACACTGCACTCTCTTATCTGACTTATTAAAGTTTTTGTTTTGTTTTTTAACTCATTTTAATTAATATTTAAATGTTTTTTTTAATAGCCTGTTGCTCTATTTTGCTTTCACAAAGCATCTGTCGGTATCCATGGTTACATCTGCTTCCTTCTTCTGGTAGAGTGGCGAGGGCGTCCCATGGTTTGGCTTCTCTTTCATACACTTCCCCTTAATCAGGAGTGCCCTCCACAGCTGCGAGTGTAACTTGATTTGGAGTGACACTCGGTAGTGAAATGGTAGTGGGTAGGGAGTGGTTTGGGAATGGGCCTTAGAGTCCTCGCATCCCTTGCAGAGATCCCAGGGGAGAGTGGGTAGCAGCACAACTCCACCTAATGCAGGCTGACGGCGCCCCAGATTCAAACATCCAAAAACACATAATTGAAACCACTGACCTGCCCTGACATAAAAAGTTGTTTGGAAAAACGTCATTTGAACTCTGTTTTTAGCCCCATTGTAGCCTGCAGCTCTAACTGCCTGTCTGCCTGTCAGGACACTTTGATCACAACGGACAAGCAGAATGGAGATATTTAGTGGTTTCAATTATGTGTTTTTGGACGTTTGAATCTGCGGCGCCGTCAGCCTGCATTAGGTGGAGTTGTGCTGCTACCCCCTCCCCCCTGGGATCTCTGCAAGGGATGTGAGGACTCTAAAACTTCACCCTTCACCCTCGGCATATGGGTGAGTAGATAATGGCTGAATTTTCATTTTTGGGTGCACTATCACTTTAACAATTACATTGTAACAGTTTGAACATATGATACCTAACTAGTGAAGCCATCTGCAGCAATGTGGAACCTTAATAACAGAGCTGTTTTTACAATGAGGAATTGAATATGTTGGGAACATAAATTCGGGCTTCACACGGAGGCACCAAAATGTTGGGGTCAACACATTAGGTCTCATCAAGAGGCACCAAATATGTAGGGATTTAATTGGTTATCGGAAATAATTAATAATTAATTATTAATAATAATTAATAATTATGTTCAATAAAGTGACTTAATTAACACTAAATCACCTCGTGGGGCACCATTCCAGTATTAATACCAATTATGGATTATTAAAATATTTGATTAATTAATTAATTAATGATTAATTAATTATTACATAAGCATAATAATCAAATTAGCTTACAGCGGGGCACCACCGGGAAAACCCGGACCACTGATCAGACGTAAATTCAGTCTCAAGAGTGTTCACTTAGGAAGCTAATTCTAGGGAGGTATTAGCAACTATAAGATGAACAGGAAGGAGTGGAGCTCAGGCACTGACTTTGTCAACCAGCTTCATCTCAGTATACAATGAAAAACCAGAGCAACCTCTCTTTGCAGTATAACAGGGTTTATTCACACTGATGACATTAATTTACAACCAACATCAACATTGCTCTATAAACCCTATCAACTATAAAACATTACC
>NC_065510.1:47940580-47954040 GCF_006386435.1 Epinephelus moara
CGTCATCGGTGCGGGGTTGGCCATGGAGGATTTCACCCAATGGGAGCTGTGTATTTCAAGGGACCTCTGCTGGTCAGCTGGGGTGCTGTGTTGGGGGTTGAATCAGCTGATTCACACAGAGAAAGGGGGTTGACTGATTCCTTTGTTCTTTTGGGCGCCAACATGTGGTCTCAGGCTTTGATTGTTACATGTAGGCCCAAAAGTTTATGGATAAAGTGTAGGCCTTTGTTAGAAATCCTTGTACGGCACAACACTATTAATTTGGAGTTTGATTAATAATTAAATTAATGACAACAACAAAAATTAACAGTAATGCCTGAAGGATTTTGGAGTTCTTGACGCAGCAGAGGTTGGCTATTCATTCACTCTTGTGCAACATTTTGGGTGTAGCTCTGTTGAAAGCCTATTTGTTAATGAGTCTGTGTCAATGTGACTTGTGTTGCAAACAGTCTGGATTAGTGCAGAGATTGTTTAGTTGGGTGCAAGAATCTGTTTGTGAACACTATTAGCAAGCTAAACACTTAGCTTTGGCAAAGCCAACTAATCAATGACCTTACTGCAACTATCACAACAATAACTCAATGACAGCATTACAACAAGTTAAACAGTCTTGCTAAGCCTGTAAAGCTGTGATAAGCTATGTCCAGTTGTTACGTTACCGATCCTTGAATGGATGGGAGAAAGAGTCACTTGGTGGTGTACTGCTTTGTTAGCCGGCAGAAGAAGGCTGGGAAGATGGTTCAAGGTGCAGTCTTTGTTGCGTCCTTCGTTCCAAAGGTGAAACTCCGAGGAAGCTGGTCACTCAGGGTTTAGCAGAGTTAGACGCTGGGTGCTAACTCACTTAGTTCCTTGTTGCTGGAAAGCTAGTTGCAAACCTTGTGTTTGCAAGACAGTCTATGATCAATTGCCCTCCCTTTAGTGGTTTGGGGCAAGGAGCAAGGGTCTGGGCCTCTGCTGTTTCAGGCCCAGCCTGAAAGAGGTGTCAGCTGTTCAACAGCTGGAGCAAGAGAAGGAGGGGCAGGACTTAGCTTGGTGACATCACAGAGGGGCATGTCACTAACAGTACTGTCCAATCAAGTTGTGAGACTTGTGTCTCACTGAGGTGTGAGGTGAGATCTCCTGTGGAGATGGGTGTTACCTAGCTCTCTTTGTTTGAAGACAAAGAGTATGCAGAGGAAAAAGCCTTTAAATGTCCAGTGATGATTTTACCAAATGATAAATCATCTGTGGTCCTGTGAATCCCAACAAATATTATCAGAAAATAAGAAAAAAAGGGGCGGGGGGGGGCATTCATAGATGACAGTGTCACTGTCAATATAATCAGGAGGCCATGAAATTGGTAGTGGATTATTTTTCTACAAATACCCAGCATTGATATCTCTATGCAGTTTCTTCACTTACACTGCTCTGTGCTCTCTAGTGCTCAGATATCTTGAATTAATCTGAATTAACTGAACTAAATCTATTTTCAAAATGCACATCAGAAAAAGTTTAAAATCTACATTCAACGTGAAGATTAAAGAAAAGGAGTATGAAATAATCCACTACCAATTTCATGGCCTCCTGATTATAGTGACAGTGACACTGTCATCTATGAATGTTTTCCCCCCTTTTTTTCTTCTTTTCTCATAATATTCACGGCCTCGTTGTGTTGTAAAAACAGCTCTATTATTAAGGTTCCACATTGTTGCAGATGGCTGCACTAGTTAGATATCATATGTTCAAACTGTTACAATGTAATTATTAGGTATGTTAACTGAACATTGTTGAATGGCCTTATAAATAACTATAAATCTCACCATTGTGTTGGATGTTTTAAATTTACTATTGTCCTGCATTAGAATGAAACATTTTTCACTTTAACTGGTCTCTAAATTATATTTGTGGTACTGAAAACATGGTAACAGCAGCTTGGGGGGATGACCAAAGTGTTCTAGTATTATTATAGTATATTAAGCTATAAATGTACCAAATTTGGCGCTTTTATCGCAAAAATGAACAATTTTTTAGCTATGCCGCCCAATTTATTAGTTTGTTAGCAGAATTACACAAAAACTGCCTGATCAATTTTCACAAAATTCGGTGGAGGGATGTAACACATGTCAACTTAGAATACATTAAATGTTGGTGTTGATCCAACTCAGGGGGCGTGTCCACGGCATTCACTTCCATTCATTTTTTGGATGAGGATTACGTGAAAACTGTTCGATTTTCACAAAACTTGGTGGAGGCATGTAGCATGGTCCAACTTAGAAGCCATTACATTCTGGAGTGGATCCAATTAATGGGACGGGTCCATGGACAGGTAGGATTCAATTGCCTGCTTTGGCCACCAGGGGGCGAGTTTCTGATGCCCCAATATCCAGATTTGTTCTAAATATAATTGTCAACACATCTGCCAAATTTGGTGCTTTTATCACAAAACTGAACTATTCTAGAAAAATATTGAGCTATGCTGCCCCACTACTACAAATTATTTACACTTAACATGCAGAAAACCTGTATGTAATTGTATATATGAAAAGCATATATGCTGACATACTGCAGTAAGCATATTGTGTCATTTCCGGTGTTTCTGTGAGAACGTCTCTGTGGTGCTCTAGGGAATTCTACTAGCCTGCTTTCTGCTTTTCCTCACTTCAGTTGCTTAACATCTAATTCAAGTCTTAACCCACACTAGTTCTTTTTAAGCACTCATAGCTCTCCTCCTTTTTACGACTTATTTGCTAATCTCTTAGCTGTTGTTTGCACGTTATTAGCCTTGTTAGCTACATTAGCTTAACAGTTAGCAATGGCTTCTCCTGCTCTTTCTTGCTCGGTGTGCCAGATGTTTAGTTATACCTCTGCCTCCTTTAGCGACAGTGGTAATTGTAACAAGTGTAGTTTATTTGCAGCATTGGAGGCAAGGCTCAGTGAATTAGAAGCGCAGCTCCGCATCATGGACAATCACTGGGTAGCTGCGGTAGTTAGCCAGTCCCCTGTAGCCGGTGTGGAGCCACATAGCATAGCTTCTGCTAGTGGTCCCCCCCGGTAACCCCCGTGCAGCCTACTGTCTGAGAGAGACATAGCTCCAAGCCAAAGCCCACGGTTCACCACCAGCCTATTCATGTTTCGAACCGCTTTTCTCCACTCAGTGACACACCCGTTGAGGAGAAAACTCTGATCATTGGCAGCTCTATTCTGAGAAACGTGAAGTTAGCAACACCAGCGGCCATAGTCGAATGTATACCTGGGGCCAGAGCAGGCGACATTGAATCAAATTTAAAACTGCTGGCTAAGGCTAAACGTAAATTTAGTAAGATTGTTATTCACGTCGGCGGCAATGACACCCGGTTATGCCAATCGGAGTTCACTAAAATTAATGTTGCCTCGGTGTGTGAATATGCAAAAACTATGTAAACCTGGTCTTATTAGGAGAGACGGCATTCATCCAACTTTGGATGGAGCTGCTCTCATATCTAGAAACCTGGCAAAGTTTATTAGTAATTCAAAACCCTGACAACCTCGAGTTGAGACCAGGACTCAGAGTCGGAGTCCTACACACTTCTCTTAGCTTCTAGTGCAGTTACCCACCTATAGTTTTATACAAACCGTGTCTGTCCCCTGACAACCTAAATTATCTAAATCTGAAATTAAACAAAGAGGAGTTGTGCATAACAACCTTATAAAAATTAAAATTAAAAATCTTCTGTGCCAGAAACACAAAACAGGAGAATTAAATGTGGACTGTTAAATATCAGGTCTCTATCATCGAAAGCAGTGTTAGTAAATGAATTAATATCAGATAATCATATTGATCTACTCAGCCTCACTGAAACCTGGCTGTGTCAAGATGAATATGTTAGTCTAAATTAATCCACTCCTCCCAGTCATAGTAATACCCACATTCCTGGAGGCAGCGGCCGATGAGGGGGAGTTGCAGCCATTTTTAACTCTAGTCTGTTAATCAGCCCTAAACCTAATCTAGATTATAATTCATTTGAAAGTCTTGTTCTTAGTCTTTTGCATCCGTCCTGAAAAAGCCTCACAGCCACTTCTATTTGTTATAGTGTACCATGCTCCCGTATTCTGAATTTGTATCTGAATTCTCAGAGTTTTTATCCAGTTTAGTTCTTAAAGGGATAGTTCAACATTTTGACAAATTCGCCTATTGCCGTAATCCCTATAGTCATATGAGTAGGTACATTACATTTAATTGTCAGTGCATGCTGTTCTGAGATCGGTGGGGCAGTGCTGCCCCTGAAATGGAGGTGAACAGTACAGGTCCCTCTCTCCCTCAAAACTAATCAAATACACCATCAAATGATTCCAAAACGCTCTAGTGGACAACACATGGCTTGCGCATTCCCCACGCTATGAAATAATAATGTATAATTAAGTAACATTACAACACATGAAGCAAATACTCGGAACTACTTTCTTGAGTAAACCACTGGGCGGAGTGACACAGTGCGCAGCTGAGACAGTGCCGTTGTTATTGCTTGTAGCCATTTGCAGTATCGTCAGCTGGACACACCAGAAGGTTTGAGGAAAGTTTACAAGTGTTTTTGTAAATCATGTTTTACACATGCATTGTAAAAGGTTGCAGTAACAAGCCGAAGACATGGAGCAAAGTGAAGTTTCACGTAGTTCCAACCAGTAATACGGACAGGACGAAACAATGGCTATTTGTGCTGGACAACGACCCCAACACGCCTGTGGAAATGGTCCGGAAAATGTTTGTGTGCTCCTGCCATTTTTTACCGGAGGACTACAGTGAAAGGATGAAGCTCAGGAATGTTTCAAACTCCTTTCTTGAGAGACACTGCCATACCATCTGTCGGCATCACTAAACGAGCAGACGTGGTAAGTGATCGTTGTGTATTTCGCTCACCAATCCCTCTGCTGTAACGTTACCTCCATGTTTAGTAACATCAGCCTACAACCCAAGCATGGTAAATAAGGCTAAAATGCAAATGTTGTTGTTAGGGTTGTCCCAATGCCGTTTTTTTGCTCCTGATCCGATTCCGATACTTAATAAACACTGTGTTGCCGATACCGATCCGATACAGTTTGCCGATACACAGTTGCAGTGCCGGCTTCAAGTAGGCCTACATTAAAGTTATTAATACCAAAGCAGCTTATGCTTCACAGATGAATTACATGAAGAAAATGCCCACATCCAAGCTGTTGCATTTGCAATGCATTTTTATTAAAGAACTAGGCTTATACAGCAAATAACTGGAGCCATTAGGAGGTAGGTATCAGATCTTAACAGTCTGAACATTTCTGGTCACTGGCCAGAGAAAAACAAATAACAAAAGCATCGGGCCTTTAGTCAAGAAAATAATTTTGACCTCTTCCACTTAGTGCAACATTATTTTAACATTTTACTTGTATAAAACTAAAACAAGATGTGCTGTGAGGTAGTTTGACATCACTACAGTGTATGTGGCAATGTGTGTAGGAGAGGCACTTGCTCCACATCAAATAGTGCCGTACTGAAGTGCAACTACAAATTATCACAGCGAAATAATTCCACTTGCAAGTGGTAGATGTGATATATATTCTTTGTCTCAATGAAAACAAAATCTGTTTAATATTTAACTAATATAGGCCTAGCCTACAACAAGAGAACAACCTAAATCTCAAGTCTTGTAGCAGCTTAACTTAAAAAAAATCTGTTTCTTTCTACTTGAAGTAGCAGCAATAAATAAAATAAAATCACAAGTAAGTTTTTTTTTTTTATAATCAAGTAGGTCCAGTTCTTAAAGTGCTTCTTCAAACAAGGTTTGTGCCCATAGATAAAGAAAAAAAAAGCATATTCTTTCGCTCACTACCAAATGTGGTGAAGATTCTTTCTAAGGAGAACAAGCTTCTCAGTCATATCAGCGGACATCCGATTCCTCGTTTCAGTAAGGATGTGTGAGACTGCACTAAAGAGTCTCTCAGAGTCTACACTCGCACAGGGTGTGCAGAGAAACCTGGTGGCAACAGCAGCCAGTAAAGGATACTGTTTAGCATGTGCCTTCCAGAACTGTAGTGGACTGTATGATCTTGGGATGGTTTGGTCACCAAGGTAGGTCTGTATTTCACCTGCTGATGAGGGGCTCACAGACCCTGCATCCACCTCCCTCTCCTCTAAGATCTCATCAAACACACTGCCAATGCTGCAGTGTGCTTCATTTTGACGTGGTGCTTTTCTCACAGGCTCTGCCTCAGCCACTGGCCCTGGCTCTTCACGGATGGCCCTGCCTCCCTCTAACTTCTCCATCTCCAGGATGAGCGCAGCCTTTGCCTGCCTCAGACTGTCGGGATGCGTAAAGTATCTGAAAATATAGATACAGATAGAGTGTGTACTTTTAGTGTAGTAGTTTAGTTTACATTTAGTGCATAAGAAACAGTTGCATAATAATATGCTATCTAAAAACAACACAATACAAATATTTAATAATTAAAAAGCAAAGAAACACACACATATATATACATGTTTAGCAACTGAAAACATATTCAAAAAGTGCATTACTATATATTTACTGGACTTGCCTGTCTTTGTATCGGGGATCCACAAGCATGGCAACACTGAAAATTGGCTCAGACTCAACGTGGTTGAAGCGTGTGTTCACTGCCTCAAGGAGGGTACGATTCATGGTCCTTATTCCCTTGTCATCAGAGCACTTCCCGAGAAAGAACACGTTTCAGCACTGTTATGGTAGGGATCACATCAGCTGCACTGGAGGTCTCAGCACTCACTGCCTTTGTCACTTCTTCAAAGGGAACCAACACCTGGGCTGCCTTCTCCAACAGAGTCCACTGGTTCACTGTCAGTGTAGGGATGCTGTGTTCAGATGCATAACCACTCAGAGGCCGCTTTTGCTCCAGTAGACTCTGTGCCATGTAGTACATGCTGTTTCATCTGGTTTGTACATCCTGCTGTAAGCGCTTGACTGGCATATTCATAGCAACCTGGATGTTTTCCAGACGTGCATAGGCCTGAGGTGAGTGTTTGGAATGGTCCACAATCTTGCGTGCATTAGCCAGAGCGTCCGTGATGTTACGCTGTGAAAACACACCCTCATGTACAACCAGGTTAAGTGAGTGTGCGAGACAGCCCACGCTGGGTACGCCCAAATCATTCATTGCTCTGTTCATATTTCTTGCATTGTCCCGCAATACGACATGCACCCGTTTTTTGTCAGTTTCCCATTTGTTCAGCATATCTTCAATTGCAAGCTGGATGTGTTCTGCTGTATGAGATTCACGGAACTGATTTGCGTGCAATACCGCAGCCTTCATCTCAAAATTACAATCGATCCAGTGGACAGTGAGACTAAGCAAAGCCATCGGGCTTACATCAGAACTCCAAATGTCTGTGGTCAGTGAAATAGCGGGCACGTCCGATAACAGACTATGCAGATGGGCACGAACCTTGTTGTACAGGGCCGGCAGCACGTTGTCTGCCATGTAGTGTCGGGAGGGGAGGGCATACCTTGGCTCCAACAAAAATAAAAGACGGCGAAAACCAATATCATCCACTATAGAAATGGGCTGGTTGTCCAACGCGATTAATTCGGCGATCTGCTCTGTGATCTTCTTAGCTTTTGTGCTTTCACAAGAAAGTTTCTCTTTCCGTGTAAGAGTAGCCTCCAGGGTTAGCTGCTTCGCGGTAGCAATGTTTTGCTCTTTGTTAACTCATCGTATTCCTTGGCGTGCTTTTTCAGATGCTTCCGCAAGTTTGAGGTGTTGAAAGTAGCTCTGTTAAGGCCGCCTCGCGAAATCTCTGCACTGCAAACATTGCAAGTAGCTGATGGACTATCTTCTTTTTCGAGCTTAAAATAACTCCACACTAAAGACATTGTAGCTGCATTCTAGCCAGCGCCGAGCTCCGTGCATGGACATGCGCAAATGGCACTGCTCTGTCTGTGTTCCGCTTTACGGCCCGTAAAGCAGAACGGCACACGCAGACTGCCGTGAATGGGGAGCCGCCGCTAGAAAAAAATAACACGGCATCGGGCGTGTTTCGTCCTCAGTCAGATCCGTTCCGATACTTTTAAAAAGGCTGGTATCGGGGCCCGATCCAATCGGATCGGGACAACACTAGTTGTTGTGGTTATGTTATGGATAAGTGCTTGCCCAGAGCATAGAGTGAAGTGACTGGCATTACTTCTCATTGTTGGGAATAAACAGACTGCTAGGGAACATTTTATGTTGTTGTTCCTTCAGGAGTTGTGGTGATTTATGAGTGTGGAGTTAGCATGTTCTCCCCGTGTTCCGGTGATTATTTTGAGGCGTACTCTATATTTATATTGCACAGGTGTACCTAATAAAGTGGCCAGTAAGCCCCACATTTTGGCCGTAAGGTGAATCTGAAAAAGTCTTACAGAAACTGATTTCCACTCCGACATCTGGGGACTACACGATCTTTACTTCATAAAAAAGATCGATACATGTTCAGCTAATCAGCGGGAGTTCGTAGCTCATAACCCCGCAAGAGTCCTGTGATCGGGGTCGTAATTCGGCACTTGTTCCGTCTGAGCGTATTGATCAGTTCCGCCTGAGCGTAATGAGATTTGGTACGCGAGTGGTGGCACAGCCGTCACATGATCGCGCTACACCAATAAGGTACCCGCATTTCGTGTCGCCATGGTTTCATTCAGCAGAGGAAAACAGACCTGAAAGTCCTCAAAAGTGAGCAGAAATGAGCTGAAACAGCGCTATTTACATCACCGTGTCCATGAAACACTATGAGACAAATAGACAATAAGGTGAATTAAGCAAAAATGTCTTAAAACACATTTGATTCAATACCTGGGCATAACCGACGTATTATTACATTGACAACATAGCTACGGAAGACGAGAACGGCCATGTATTTTTTATTTTTTTGTGTGCACTTTTATCTCGTGATAACGACTTATTTCGTTATCTCGATATAACAAAGATTGTTTTCCCGTGATAATTGTCAAGTCTGATGATTGCGCACTGGTTAATGTGATCGTCTTGATTTCAGCCCACAAGAGCTGCCGTCGTCCTGCTAGATGCCTCCTGCTGCTTGCTGTTATCATTAGTCACACTTCTACTGTTATTATACACATATGATTATTGTCACATACCGTATATTTCCAAATAGTCGCCCGGTGGCATATAGCCGCCGGGCACCTAATAGCCGCCGGGGGTTTGACCCCATTTTGCGTATTAAACGCCGGTCCGATTAAACGCCGGGGCGATTATTTCCTCATTCATTGCCTCAAGGAGGGACAGCCCTGCAGGCAGGGAGAGAGCAGCTCGCGAGGGCTGCTCTCTCCCTGCCTGCAGGGCTGAGGGACTGTTTGCGCTTTTACGCACGGGTCGGTGGTGAAGTGGCGCACATGACTCGTGCTACGGACGGACGGACGGACAGACAGCCACGTATCTAAAACAGGTAATACATCTGGCTACATCTTTCCCACATCAAATATCCGTGATCACCTACACCCGCGTGCGTAAAAGCGCACACAATTCCGTGTCCTCTCACCGCGGATGCTGTGATTTGATGGCCCGGTACTCATTGTAGCCCACTCTTATAAGACCCAATAATAATAATAACAATAACAATAATAATAATACTAATAATAATAAGCTACTGTGGACCTATATGCCATGCCTTTTAATGAAATTACCAGAGGAGTTCGCTGAAAAGCACGTAGTGTCAGCCTGAATTACTCACGTGCGTCCCCGGTGAAAATCGCTGACATGCATGGGGAATACAGCTTCTACAGGCTCGCCATAGCTTACTGTCAGGACTCAGGGACCAGAATTCGGGATGGCAGACTGTCGGGATGGCGATATTTCGGTGTGGCGGTCTGTAACTGTTGGTTAAATGGCCCGTTCGGTTGGTATTCAGATAACTGGGGCTTTACTGGTATAATGCAATAGCACCACCCAGCGGTGAAACCCATGTACACGTGTAGACGAAAAAAATGACCCGCTCTAAACGTTTAGAGATTTTTATACAAGAACTCACCCCTACCTTATACAGTATTGTTGCACTAAAAACATACTAGACAGAAACTGTAACCAAATAACGGCCTGGTGCAGGTCGGTGCAAAAAAACAAAACAAAATAAAAGCCTTGAGCAAATAGCCCCTGGTTCTTTTAAATGCCTGGGGTCAAAATCAATTTTGTGAAATAAACTATACTATTTGGAATTCAGGACTTTACCTGCTTTTCAGCGAACTCCTCTGGTAATTTCATTAAAAGGCATGGCATATAGGTCCACAGTAGCTTATTATTATTATTATTATTATTATTATTATTGGGTCTTATAAGAGTGGGCTACAATGAGTACCAGGCCATCAAATCACAGCATCCGCGGTGAGAGGACACGGAATTGTGTGCGCTTCTACGCACGCGGGTGTAGATGATGATCACGGATATTTGATGTGGGAAAGATGTAGCCAGATGTATTACCTGTTTTAGATACGTGGTTGTCTGTCCGTCCGTCCGTCCGTCGCACGAGTCATGTGCGCCACTTCACCACTGACCCGTGCGTTAACGCGCAAACAGTCCCTCAGCCCCTCCTTGAGGCAATGAATGAGGAAATAATCGCCCCGGCGTTAAATACGCAAAATGGGGTCAAACCCCCGGCGGCTATTAGGTGCCCCGCGGCTGTATGCCACCCAGCGACTATTTGGAAATATAGCCTACGGTATGTGACAATAATCATGTGTGTATAATAACAGTAGAAGTGTGACTAATGATAACAGCAAGCAGCAGGAGGCATCTAGCAGGACGACGGCAGCTCTTGTAGGCTGAAATCAAGACGATCACATTAACCAGTGCGCAATCATCAGACTTGACAATTATCACGGGAAAACAATCTTTGTTATATCAGGATAACGAAATAATAAGTCGTTATTACGAGATAACAGTGCACACAAAAAAATAAAAAATACATTGCCGTTCTTGTCTTCTGTAGCTATGTTGTCAATGTAATAATACGTCGGTTATGCCCAGGTATTGAATCAAATGTGTTTTAAGACATTTTTGCTTAGTTCACCTTATTGTCTATTTGTCTCATCGTGTTTCGTGGACACGGCGATGTGAATAGCGCTGTTTCAGCTTATTTCTGCTCACTTTTGAGGACTTCCGGGTCTGTTTTCCTCTGCTGAATGAAACCATGGCGACACGAAATGCAGGTACCTTATTGGTGTAGCGCGATCACGTGATGGCCGTGCCACTACTCGCGTACCAAATCTCATTACGCTCAAGCTGAACTGATCATTACGCTCAGACGGAACAGGTGCCGAATTACAACCCCGATCACAGGACTCTTGCGGGGTTATGAGCTACGAACTCCCGCTGATTAGCTGAACATGTATCGATCTTTTTTATGAAGTAAAGATCGTGTAGTCCCCAGATGTCGGAACGAGATGAAACGATAACTGTGTTCACCTTACGGCCTAATTTACACCACCAGCTCTGGGTCTCCCCTCAGCCCCTGGTTGATCGGCAGCCTCAGCCTCTCTTCTTGCTCTCTCTTCTTCCAAAACCTGTAACTCTTCCTCTGTATATTCTGGCTTCTTCTCAACAAACTTGTTGTTTTGATGACGGGAGTAACTGCACTAAACATACGCTGTTTGAAATCACTCCACCCAGCAAGTACTGTATGTCTGGAATGTAGTTCCAGCTCTGTATTTGGCTTCAAAACAACTCTGTCTCGTAATATTACATTATTATTTCATAGCGTGGTGAATGTGTAAGCTACAAGTTGTCCACAACAGCGTTTGAGTCATTTGATGGTGTATTTGATTAGTTTTGAGGGAGAGAGGGACCTGTACCGTTCACCTCCATTTCAGCGGCTTCAGTCAGGGTGTACATAAAACCACTCACTGTTTTAACCATACCCTCAATCTAGTTCTGACGTATGGAATTGAAATTGATAACCTAACAGTCTTTCCACAGAATCCCTCGCTACCGGATCATTATTTGATTACTTCTGATTTCTTTTAACTCGATTGCACGCCACTCAGCAACAGTTACTATACTAGATGTTTATCAGAAAGTGCTTTCGCAAAATTTAAGGGAATGTTTCCTCCATCGTTGAATTTAATACCATATCCTTCAGTAACAGAGGTCTCCCGTACCGACTTTAAACTCTCCCGAATTGATCATCTTATCGATAGCGCCGTAGGCTCGCTGCGAACAACACTCGACTCGGTAGCACCTCTTAAAAAGAAGTTAGCAAAGCAAAGAAAGTTTGTTCCTTGGTATAACTCTCAAACCCGTAAGTTAAAAAAAGATCGCGAAAATTTGAAAGGAATTGGCGATTAACCAAACTGGAAGAATCTCATTTAGTCTGGGCAGACAGTCTCAAAATGTATAAGAGGGGCCTCCGCAATGCCAGAGCAAACGATTACTCAGCGTTAATAGAAGAAAATAAGAACAACCCCAGGTTTCTTTTCAGCACTGTAGCCAGGCTGACTGAGAGTCACAGCTCTATTGAGCCTTGTATTCCTTTAGCCCTTAGCAGTAATGATTTTATGAGCTTTTTTAATGACAAAATTCTAACTATTAGAGGCAAAATTCATGACCTCCTGTCCTCAGATAGTACCTATCTAACCTCAAACACAGCTGTAAGACCTAATATATATTTAGATTGCTTCTCCCCAATTTCTCTTCAAGAATTGACCGCAGTGATTTCTTCATCTAAATCATCAACGTGTCTCTTAGACCCCATCCCAATTAGGCTACTTAAGGAAGTCTTACCTTTAGTTATCACTCACTTATTAGACATGATCAATACATCTTTATTAAGAGGCTACGTACCACAGTCTTTTAAGGTAGCTGTAATTAAACATCTCCTAAAAAACCCACCCTGGATCCAGAGGTGTTAGCCAACTATAGACCAATATCTAATCTTCCCTTTCTTTCAAAGATCCTTGAGAAAGTAGTCGCAGACCAGCTGTGTGATTTTGTCCATGATAGTAATTTATTTGAAGAATTTCAGTCAGGATTTACAGTGCATCATAGCACTGAGACAGCACTAGTTAAAATTACAAATTATCTTTTGATTGCTTCAGACAAAGGACTCATCTCTGTACTTCTTTTATTAGATCTTACAGTGGCATTTGACACAACTGACCATCAAATTCTGCTGCAGAGACTGGAACATTTAATTGGCCTAAAAGGTTCTGCACTAAGCTGGTTTAAATCTTATTTATCTGATCGTTTTCAATTTGTTAATGTTCACGATGAATCATCGTTACGTACTAGAGATTGTTTTGGAGTTCCACAAGGTTCTGTGCTCGGACCAATCCTATTTACTCTATATATGCTTCCTTTAGGTAACATGATTAGAAATCACTCTGTAGGGGCGTCGGTGGCTTAGTGGTAGAGCAGGCGCCCCATGTACAAGGCTGTTGCCGCAGCGGCCCGGGTTCGACTCCAGCCTGTGGCCCTTTGCTGCATGTCACTCCCCCTCTCTCTCCCCCCTTCACACT
>NC_065510.1:47961280-47971540 GCF_006386435.1 Epinephelus moara
GGATGTCGTATGCTGTAAAGCCCTGTGAGGCAAATTGTGATTTGTGATATTGGGCTTTATAAATAAAATTGATTGATTGATTGATTGACTTACGACTTTCCTCTTTGATAAAGCTTTTAGTTAGGGCTGGCTCAGGCTTGCCTTGTACCAGCCCCTAGTTAGGCTGACTTAGGCCTAACTGGGCCTTTTACTTGATTCATGCTTAATCCTTTATTTATGCTGAATGAAAAACATGCAAAAGTGGTCACTTTCAAGAGTAAATCATAGTATGAGACTTACAAGCCTTAAAAGATACACAATACGTATAAGACATAAATGTTTACTACTGGAGGTAATGGAAACTTCTTATAAGTTTGTTTTATTTCTTTACCATATGGGCAGGCTGTGGAGAGTTTGAAATGTTGAGGAACTGTTGAGGAGACACTGCTTTTTTCAGTGCGACCGCAAATTTCCCTTGTTTGGACTCAGGGCTCAACAGTGCGAGCGTTTCACTCGCATTTGCGACTAAAAATAGGTGTGTGCGAACTGTAAAAAATATTTAGGGGCACATGTGCGCATAAAAAAAACAGCCGAAGCAGCCTATATTTTTGTCAATAAAAAAATATGATAATCTAACCACAAATGTTGAAGGAACTCCAGCCACCTTCCCTCTTCCCCCTTCCCTGTGTGACACGGTTATGGGCGGTTTTCCAAGCCACTGTCGGCACAATGAATATAAGTCCCACTGTCGGCACAATGAATATAGTCCCACTGTCGGCAGCGTGGAAATAAGTCAATAAGTCAAAGTGTGGAGGAAGCGGCGGATATACGGGGAAGCCTGCTCCATTCTCCCCGCAGTTAGGGACCGTTCTCCACGGCCAGGCTGTCCGCTGGGTGGAAATAAGTCAAAGTGTAGCGGAGACGAGGGACCGGGAAAACCTGTGGACCTCCGGTGAAGCCTGCTCCTTTCTCCCCGCAGTTAGGGACCATTCGCCACGGTACCGCTGCTGGGCAGGGTGGAAAAAAAGCCCTTTTCACACAGAGCACGCAAAGCGCAGACCTCCGCCAACGAAACCCATTCATTGTGTATGTGCTACCGCGGCGTAAGAGCGCACCACTCTACCGCCGAGCTGATGCCACGGCGTCTGCGCGCCGCCAGCCTGCGCTCAAATTGATTTTTTTTAAATTTCACTGCAACACACTGTGACGACACCTCGGCGCGTCCAATAGCAGAGAAAAGCCTGAAGTCGACCCGGAAGCGGTCACCGTGGAGCTGTAGCTCCTGAACAAGCCTGTACCCCAAATCCTGTCTTGCCCCTTGCTCTCCGCTTGCTCTGTGCAGAAGGTACAAGACTGTGTCACTGTCAAACAGTGGCAGGCAGATGGCAAGCGGCCAAGAGAATGACGATGAGGATAACGTTATTTACTCAGGAATAAATCAGAAGTGCTTTAGCAACATTAGCTGCTCTGTTTCAAAAATGTTCCGCTGAAAAACCATGCATGCAGGCTGAAATTCCACTGTGCTGTTCTGTCGGGAAATGTAGTGACTTAAACCACCAAGAAAAATACACTGAACAAAAAACTATAAACGCAACACTTTTGTTTTTGCTCACATTTTTCATAAGCTGAACTCAAAGATCTAAAACATTTTCTATATACACAAAAGACCATTTCTCACAAATATTATTCACAAATCTGTCTAAATCTGTGTTAGTGAGCACTTCTCCTTTGCCAAGATAATCCATCCCACCTCACAAGTGTGGCGTATCAACATGCTGATTAGACAGCATGATTATTGCACAGGTGTGCCTTAGGCTGGCCACAATAAAAGGCCACTCTGAAATGTGCAGTTTTGCTTTATTGGGGGGTCTGGGGGGGTCAGAAAACCAATCAGTATCTGGTGTGACCACCATTTGCCTCACGCAGTGCAACACATCTCCTTCGCATAGAGTTGATCAGGTTGTTGATTGTGGCCTGTGGAATGTTGGTCCACTCCTCTTCAATGGCTGTGCGAAGTTGCTGGATATTGGCAGGAACTGGAACACACTGTCGTATACGCCGATCCAGAGCATCCCAAACATGCTCAATGGGTGACATGTCCGTTGAGTAGTCTGGCCATGCAAAAACTGGAATGTTGTCAGCTTCCAGGAATTGTGTACAGATCCTTGCAACATGGGGCCGTGCATTATCATGCTGTAACATGAGGTGATGGTCGTGGATGAATGGCACAACAATGGGCCTCAGGATCTCAACACGGTATCTCTGTGCATTCAAAATGCCATCAATAAAATGCACCTGTGTTCGTTGTCCATAACATACACCTGCCCATACCATAACCCCACCGCCACCATGGGCCACTCGATCCACAACGTTGACATCAGCAAACCGCTACCCACATGACGCCACACATGCTGTCTGCCATCTGCCCTGAACAGTGAAAACCGGGATTCATCCGTGAAGAGAACATCTCTCCAACGTGCCAGACGTCATCGAATGTGAGCATTTGCCCACTGAAGTCGGTTACGACGACGAACTGCAGTCAGGTTGAGACCCCGATGAGGACCACGAGCATGCAGATGAGCTTCCCTGAGACGGTTTCTGACAGTTTGTTCAGAAATTCTTTGGTTATGCAAACCAATTGTTGCAGCAGCTGTCCGGGTGGCTGGTCTCAGACGATCTTGGAGGTGAACATGCTGGATGTGGAGGTCCTGGGCTGGTGTGGTTACACGTGGTATGCGGTTGTGAGGCCAGTTGGATGTACTGCCAAATTGTCTGAAACACCTTTGGAGACGGCTTATGGTAGAGAAATGAACATTCAATTCACGGGCAACAGCTCTGGTGGACATTCCTGCAGTCAGCATGCCCATTGCAGGCTACCTCAAAACTTGCAAAATCTGTGGCATTGTGCTGTGTGATAAAACTGAACATTTTAGAGTGGCCTTTTATTGTGGCCAGCCTAAGGCACACCTGTGCAATAAGCATGCTGTCTAATCAGCATCTTGATATGCCACACCTGTGAGGTGGGATGGATTATCTCGGCAAAGGAGAAGTGCTCACTAACACAGATTTAGATAGATTCGTGAACAATATTTGTGAGAAATGGTCTTTTGTGTATATAGAAAATGTTTTAGATCTTTGAGTTCAGCTCATGAAAAATGTGAGCAAAAACAAAAGTGTTGCATGTATATTTCTGTTCAGTGTATTAACGCTGCATGTAATTTGTTAGGCTATAAGAGAGGAAAAATGTCCGCTAGCAACTAGGCTGATTTATGCAATGTCAACATGCTTCAAATAATAATGGGTGATTAGCAAAAAACAATCGTTTTGTCCATGAACCTTGCCAGTTAAAACTGAGCTAAATGTGATTCTTTTGTTGAATTATCTTGTTGTCAATCTGAAGTTTTCCTTTAGGGCTTTAAGCCAGATATTCCTAAAGTTTTATAAAAAGATGACTGTTTGAGTTAAAATGAAAACATTTCTTTTAGAAAGGTCTCTCTGACTGAGAGCCCTGATGGTTAACTTATCCCATTTGCAGTTTTATTTGTGTTAGTGGAGTCAGTTTAAAGTGAACTTTACTGCACTTATAATTTTTGTGTTGTTCATGTTTTTAATGGCCAAAAGTAAAAAACAGAAAGGAGTGGCAGCGTCTTCTGTAACAGACTGTGTAATGGGCATTTAATATCTCCTAATATTGATCGCAGACCCCTGAATTGCATTGAATCGTGAATATCGTTGTCCAAAGAATTGACATAATATTGTTTTGTGTTGAAACTGGTGATTTACACCCCTAGTATTTTACAGACTGTAGATGACCTGATGAGGCTCATCTTTGTGGAGGTGTTTGACAACCGAGTGCCATTTGCTGAGGAGATGCAGAACATCTCCATCACAAAGGACCTGGCATCCCTGTATAAAGAGACCTGCATACGGGGCAGTTGGAGGCCAACATAGTGACTGGCTGTGGCTTGTGTATATGTTTATGCATTTATGTCTTGTATATTATTTGCAAAGTTTTCTGGTCATTTCGTTTTTTTTACATTTGCTAAAAATAAAGTTCTTAGACTTATTTGTCATTTCTTTATTAGTGGGTTTTTTGGTATAGTGAAACCTTGGTGTTCAGAATTGAGTTTACACAGCTGTATCTTTACATGTCATAAAAACTCACTATTCTTCAGGCTCCAGGTCTGGATGGTGTATCAGACATGTAGGATGAACTGGAACCTGGTCCATTCCCCCAAAACCTAATAAGTAAAAAAGAGACAGGGCATACAGTTTTAAACATCCCTGCATAGAACAAATACTGATCCAGGAAGCAACATGTTTTACTATGAAACTTTGATTTCATATAAAATTGTTATCACAGAAAAAAAACTATGACACATTTGTACCTTAAACATATTGTAGATAACAAAGAGAAGTTGTAGATGAGTATACAATGCAGCTGCATTTTAGTAGAATGGTTACAGTAAACATGACAGCTAAGACATTTGAATGTACAAGTAATTTTATGTATTTGTTTCTGTATAATACAAAAATCTGTCATCTCAATCTGCTATAGTAAAATTTCTGAATTCATGAGTTAAAACCTGTGTGTTTCTAACATGGAATGTGTTTGTAGCCAAATTCACACTAACTTTGGTATTATTACCCAACACAAGCTACATTAGTCTAATCTTAGATAAGCCTGCTTAGATAAAAAAAGGAGTAATGCTTTACACCACTTTATTTAACAGGTGAGTGCTACTCTTGGTGTTTCCACATAATGTAGCAATTTAATAATAATTGTATATTGTTTAGAAAATTATTGTACTTCTTTGCAGCAGTTTACAACTTCAGTCGATGGACATACAGTTGTTACCGTGATCTAACATCAGATAAGTTACAGTTATGGGGGCGCCGTTGGCTTAGTGGTAGAGCAGGCGCCCCATGTACAAGGCTGTTGCCGCAGCGGCCGGGGTTCAACTCCAGCCTGTGGCCCTTTGCTGCATGTCACTCCCCCTCTCTCTCTCCCCCCTTCACACTTGTCTGTCCTATCCATTAAAGGCTGAAAATGCCCCAAAAAATATCTTAAAAAAATAAAAATAAAAAAGATAAGTTACAGTTATCATGAATAAAAAAAAAAACTTACCACTGTGAAACATCCTGCTCCAGTCTTTCTTGCAAAGGTGGTTTGGAGTCTTTTGGCTTGTGTTTCTTCAGAGTTCCACTCAGGCTAAATTTGATAAGGGAGAACTGACGGTCTTGTTCCCTTGGCCACAGTGTGCTTTCAGCCTCTCATGTAGCCTCAGGAGGTGAAATTCAGTTGAGGTAAGGGGCGTGACATTTCTGATACACGCTCTAAACATTGCACCAATCACAACAGAGTGAGTGAGCTGACCAATCAGAGCAGACTGGGCTGCTGGCGAGGCAGGACATAAGCCCAAACGAAGTGTTTAAGACAGAGGTGTTGCAGAAATGGGCAGTTTAAGAAAATAATGTGTTTTTTGAAAATGAAGGTACCTAAATCTATTCCGCTAGACCCCAGTATTACAAATATGACCCCGAAAATTAGCATAATAGGACTTCTTTGGACACCAGCAGGTTGATGTGTGATTTTGTTTGACTGTATACCCAACAGTTGAACTGTTGTGAATGTGAATATTTTAAGTTGGGTTACCTTCCTCTCTCAGCCCTCTGCTTCTGATTTATCCTGTGCCACTTTATTGCCCAGTGGGCAGGATTGAAGAGGTCATCAGGAAACTACCTGCACCTGGGTAGATGACACAAGTTGTGTGTACCCTCCTGTTTGTGCCCATTTTTTGTGATCTGCTGTGGTTTCAAGGTTGACATGATTTATCCTCTGCTGCATTATCAATTTCCAACTAAACTCCCCAATCTCCTGTGACAAATCTTCCAATATATTCAACTCAAGTTAAAATAACTTAATTTAATTCACAGTTCATCCTATCAAAACCTACAAGTATGTCCCTTGGCATTTTTGATGATTGGTATGCAATGATCAGGTACTTGGTTTAGTAGTTGAGTTTTACGTTGGTTGACTTATGATGCAGAAGTAAGGAGTTCAAGTCCTCCTCTTGCCATCCTTCAGGTGGTCTGAATCTTTGCATTTTCAGGATAACTTTTGACACTTTTCACACAGTAGCATTATTTGTGTACAAACTTATAGAAATGGGATGCATTCCAGATCTTGAATGAAATAAAATTGCAGTACAAATGTAGTCAAGCAAAGCACATTTTCACTGAACGTGACTCCAACTGTTTAGCTTCTTGACATTTTAAAAAACATTCAAATGCTTGCAATTTGCTTGGACCCCGATAAATGCTGTTTGTGGCTTTAATTTAATGTTGCAATGTGATTTAACCCTCTACGGTCCAGAACTGCGCCGGCGCGTCAAAATCACGTGACCGATTTAAGACGACGTAGCAGCAAGACACAGCCTCACTGAGTCTCCATTTCAATTTGTGTGGAAAGTGAACTTCAAACTTTGTACCACTTTTTAAATTGTGTTGATAGGCCATATAAAACCAGACTTATGATAAATCATAAACACCATGATTTTCCTGAATATTTTTGTCACGTTTGGTGCAGGAAGTAATGGTAAAAACGGGCTTTTCGGCCTGACAGAAGTGCTGAAAGCAACAACAGCAGGAAAAAAAAAACCCCACCACACCCCCTTTTCTATTGGTGGAAAAATGCGCCACATCAACCAATCAAAAAATAGTATGGCAACAGCAGCATTTGTTGCTAGGAAAGAGGGGAAGGTTTGTGGGAGTTACGGCGGCAAGAGAGAAACAGCGATAGCGATAGTGAGCGGAGAAATAGTTAGAGATTTGGTGATATTTAGCGTGTTTGGAGTGTATGGTTAGTGTGTAGTGTAGTGTGTTTGGTGTATAGTGCAGTGTGTTTAGTGTGTCGTGCAGTCGTTTTTTTGTTTTGCGTGTCAAAACAATGAGGCGACTCCTGAATGTGGAGCAGGCACTGCATCTCCTCTTTGAGCGGGATGTAGCGGAGGGAAACGCGGATCCGGAGTCGGAGCCAGAGAGTGAGGACTTTGATGATGAAGGGGATGATCCATCGTTTGTGTTGGAAGAGGAGAGAGAGGAAAAGGAGCCTCCGACGAGCGCACCGAGTGGCACCCGGAGGTCCGCACAGAGGAGGGGACGGCGTAGCGCGCCCACACGGTCACGGTCTCCACTGACACAGGCGGCAGAGCCAGAGCCACGCCTCCACTCTGAGCCCTGGAAGACAGAGGAGGATGCTGACACTGCCCCAGCAGTAAGCAGGTTCCAGCCACGGAGAACACCAGGAGTCCAGGTAGAGACACTTTCTCCACACAGTCCAAAAGACCTGTTTCTGTTGTTTTTTGCCACTGACACAGTCAAGCAAATCTGCAGCAACACAAACAAAAATGCTGCAAAAAACAAGGACTTAGGGAAAAAGTACAAATGGACTGACATAGAGACAGATGATCTGTACAAGTTTTTTGGTCTTCTTATGTACATGTCTTTGGTGTCGCTGCCAAGTCTCCAAGACTACTGGAGACAAAATCACGTTTTGTCTGTACACCTTCCAGCCAAAGTGATGACACGAGACAGGTTCAGATCCATATTTTGGAACATCCACCTCAGTGATCCTGAGGAGGATGTTCATAATGACAGACAGAAGGGAACACCAGGCCATGACAAATTGTTTAGAGTCAGGCCTCTTTATGATGATATCCTCAGTGCCTGCCAGGCTTATTACCACCCGAGGAGGGAGCTGGCAGTGGATGAAAGGATGGTGGCGACTAAGGCAAAAACTGGCATGACACAATATATGAAGGACAAGCCAACTAAATGGGGGATTAAACTTTTTGTATTGGCCGAGTCAAGCAGTGGCTACACCATCAATTTCAGCATATACACTGGCAAGGCAGTAACTGTGAGTGAACATGGGCTGTCTTATGATGTGGTCATGAAGCTTATTCAGCCATCCTGTCTTGGCACTGGATATCACGTCTACATGGACAATTTTTACACCAGTCCCAAACTATTCATGGACCTGGCCAGCATGAAATTTGGAGCGTGTGGCACCTACAGGGAGAGCAGAAAAGGATGCCCCAGAGGGAGGGAAAATGCTCTCACCAAAAGATGTGAAAGAGGATCAGTGAGATGGATCAGAGAGGGCCCACTTGTGTTTGTGAAGTGGATGGACACACGGGAGGTGTCTGTGTGCTCCACCATCCATCCTGCATTTTCAGGTGACACAGTGCGGAGAAGGGTGAAGGACAGAGATGGACGCTGGGCTGTGCGAGACTTTCCCTGTCCCACACCAATCGTGGCCTACAACCAGAGTATGGGTGGGGTTGATCTGTCAGATCAGCTCATACAGTATTACTCCACCCACAGAAAAACTGGTCACTGGTACAGGACCATGTTGCTGCACTTCTTGGACATTGCAACAACAAATGCCTTCATCTTGCACCGTGAGATGAGCAATGCCAAGCAGGTGCAGCCCATGACACATAAAGATTTCATGGTGGAGCTGGTGAGTCAGCTTTGTGGCATGGACAAGGAAGGTGTTCCTCAGAGCAGGAGAGCTGATCATGTTCCTGTGCCCATTGTCACAGCCACAGATGCAAGCCAAAAAGCCACAAAAGGCAGACAGAGGTGCAAACATTGCCTCCAGGTGGACAACAGGAGGAGTGACACACCCTGGAAGTGTCAGGCCTGTGATGTGCCCCTCTGTGTTGTGGTGGACAGGAACTGCTTTTCAGAGTGGCACAAATAAGTTGTGTGGCATCTGATTGTTTTGTAAATAGTTGTTCAAAAAACGCCTGAGGCATTGCCTGCATTTTCATGTAAATAGTTATATATAACTTTGTTGTTTGCTAAATTTGTTCATAAGTTTTTGAGTTCACAATTTATATTTCCATTCTAAGTTACAAAAATGGTTCGTTAGACATGTTTGTGGTTTTCACAGTCAAAAATCAAACTTTTTCCTACTCGGATTTTATGTTTTATGTGTGATTTTAGGTCCAGTGTGTTAATACAGTATGTCAAAATGCCAAAAGTAACTGTACAGTCATACAGGTGAGGTTGTGCTGAAAAGAATGATACCAAACAAGGCAAGGTAAACAGTTTTTTAAGGTGAAATTTAAAGGTAAAATGAAAAGTAGTCAAAAACGGCCAATTATCCCCTAGACCCCAAAGGGTTTTAAAAATACATATCATATGGTTCAAATNTAAACAGTTTTTTAAGGTGAAATTTAAAGGTAAAATGAAAAGTAGTCAAAAACGGCCAATTATCCCCTAGACCCCAAAGGGTAAGCTGTAAAATGTCGAACTTTGTTACAGTACTTTACATCATGCTGTTATAGAATAGAATAGAATAGAATAGAATAGAATAGAATAGAATAGAACTTTAATTGCCACGTGACAAGAGTCGGAGGTATTTGCTTTCAGTACATATATACAGGACACTGCTTCATAGTCACAACATCAACAAGTGCATACAGACATCCACAGAGCATATTGCAAAAAACAATAGCCCTGTAGCCAAAACCCCCACAACGTGACACACAGGGTCCGCAACTAACACTCGCCACTCTCCAATTCCGGGTAGATTTTGTCTCTGGCTGGTAAATTTTTTGGTTATTTTTTTACCAGCGAAAAATGCATTTTTTGTTACTGGAGAACGATGCTGGTATTGGCTGATTTCCTGGCAGAGTAATGTGTATTTCAGGCAGAGACGATCTTTGGTCACGCAAGTGCGTCAGTCATGACGTCATCACAGCGCGCCGAGGTGGATAGCTGTTGTTGTTAATAGGCTCGTTCGGGATGAACTGCGCCTCGCCTGGAAAGTAGACGAGAGCAGGCGGCCGCAGCGGGGGGCGGTGACAAAAAGCTGCGGTGAAGTCAGACAGTTTCCAGCAGTCTTCAGTCCATACAGGAAGTCACAGACACACTTACATCCTGTCTGGAATGATGTCAATTCATTAAAAAAGTGATCAGACCCATATGTCAGTTTGTTTTCAGTCTCCAGTTGTTTTAATTATGATAGACTAATTTATTAAAATGCTTTACAGATGATCTGTAGTTTATGTTCATGGTTTATCCTCCATTTGACATGAATTCTCCTATAAATCAGCATCATATCAGTTTGACCTGTCTCCTCAACTACAGGGGCTGAATAAATAGTGTCTGACTGTAAGATTAATATTTTCAGACGGAAAAAAATACAACAGCTTTCATTAAGGCTCAGTCAGATACAGTCAGGGCTTCACATCTGTACAGATGTTA
>NC_065511.1:0-10996 GCF_006386435.1 Epinephelus moara
ACAGTTGCGCACACGTTTGGCTGGCATGCAGAAGCACAATCTGTGTGTCTGTGTGGCCGCAGCTTCAGCTGCTCAGGTAGAGAGGCTGTGTAGCGCGGTGTGTTTTTTCGCTGATTCGGTTCTGCAGGTTCTCTGCTGGTACACTGGAGACGGGGTTCAAGCAGTTTGTCTCACTCGGGATAGATGCTTTTTTGGTTCCTAGTTTTTGATTGACGTGCGATTTATTCGCGTTTAGAGGGAAATATTTTTACCGGCAATTACCGGATAACGGAAACGTGGGTACAGTTATCTATATAAAATACACAGACTAACTAACTAACTAACTGACTGACTAACATAAACAACTGAAAATTGAAAAAGATTAGCTTGCACCGTTAGCTCCGGTAAGGGAAAGCAGCTGACCGGAAGTCACGCACAAAAACACGGAAGTTGATCACTATTTACTTCTGTGTTTGAAAACAAGGTGAATACTAGACAATAAGCTGACATTTGAGAGTAACTCTGATATGATTTACAAAAAAAAGGTCAGCAGTGTCTCTTTTGGCTTCGTAAACTTTCTAAATTCCAGGTTGACTCATCCCTGATAACCATATTTTATCGTTCTTTTACCTTTTCTTTTATTTGCTGGTTTCAATTCCTTAATGTAAGCAGAAAGATTTACTTAACAAGGTGGTAATGTCTGCAGTAAAATAACTGGCACTGTTCAAGAGACTCTACAGGATCTTTACAACAAACAACTGTATTAGAAAGCAGAATCTGCTCGGACGACTTCCTGTTCCGGCAGCATGGAGTGAGCGCGACTCCGTCCCTCCCTCTTCAAAAAGACATTTAATTTGACTGATTTAAGTCATTATCACAATATAATGTCATAACTGGACTCCCTAAAAAAGACACTGTATCCTATTTGAAGTGCAGAATGTCGGTGAAAGATCGGAATTTACGAAGCAACTCTGTCATGAACTCATCAGCCATAGACCGCACAGAGCTCACCTCGATTATACAAGGTTATTCGAGAGGAGATTGGCATGGCGTTTGATATAAAACTGCGGCCGATAAAGGAATCAATTGACTCTCTACAACAAACAATGAAAGAAACATCCTCAAAGCTGCGAGAGGTGGAAGAAGCAGTTACAGACAATGACCGGCGGCTGACTGATGTGGAGAAGAAATGTGCCAATTTACACTCAGAAAACACCATACTGCAAGAGAAAATTCAACAAATTGAAGACCACAGCTGTAAATTTAATATCAGGATTACTGGGATTCCCAGCAAAGCTGAAGGGGGACAACCAACTGCTTTCGTGAACAACTTGTTGAGGAAAATGTTTGGGGCGGACAAACTCGGGGAGCAGCCATGTGTGAATATTGCGCACCGCACCTGACCCCAATCAACCGGCTCAAGATGCATGATTGCCCGGCTGTTTAGCCTGGAAACTAAAATAACTATTATTAGACTGGCCGGGGAAGCAGCTGGGAATTTGAAATTCCAGGGAAAGAAAATACACATCTACCCGGATTTCTTGGCTGACCTGTTGAAGAGGAGAGCAGTGTTCAAAGATGTTAAAAATCAGCTGAGAGAAGCGGGAGTAAAGCACGGTATCCTGCATCCATGTAAGCTGATAATCACCCACCAAAAGACCACGGTGACATTCACGGATGCTAAAGAGGCAATGACTTATTATGATCAGGTAATCAAACCATCCCTCCATGATGCACAAGCATGACTTTTCTTTCTTCTTTTTTCTCTTTCATTTTTCTCCCTCTCCCCCGGGGCGCGGGGTGGAGAAGGGAGGCTGATCGCTTGCAGGATCTAATGGAGCAGCTTGGACTATATTGTTTAATTTTAATTCCTAAAGGATAATACTTAAAGGACACAGTCAAATATAAAATTCAATATTAGTTATGTATTTGAAGGGGGAGCTGACTGCACTACATGCAGCGCCTCTACCCCATAGATTGTACAGTCTGTGATTCACGTGTAGAGGGGGACTTTAATAGGGAGCGTCTAATGGTGGGAGGGACGGGGTCGGGTTTATGGTGTGTTTTTTGTTTTGTATGTTGTGCTCTTTTTTGTGATGCATCTCAGATCTACAGTTATTATGTTGTTTGTTTGATACGCCAAATTATACTTTTTTAAGTTGGAATGTAAAAGGGTTGGGGAACTCTGCGAAAAAGAGGAAAATCTTGTCATATTTAAAGGAAAATAAAATAAACATAGCTTACTTACAAGAGACTCACCTCTTACCATCTGCTCATGATCAGCTTAAATCTAGGTGGTTTGTGAAAGTTTATCACTCCTCTTTTACATCCAGTTCCAGAGGGGTGGCTATTCTGATTAGTCAAAATACACCCTTCTCTCCAGAAGAAATTAAAACTGACCCTCATGGTCGATATATTTTTGTTAGAGGTTTTTTAGCTCAAGAAGAGGTCATATTGTTGAATTCATATAGTCCTAATCATGATGATCCTAAATTTATTAATGATTATCTTTCATTGCTTCATTATGATATTCCAGTATTCTGGGGAGGTGATTTTAATTGTGTACTGGATGGAAAACTGGATAGATCTTCCCAGAGTAAATATACATTACCTAATATGTCAACTGCCTTGAAAAATAGTACAAAAGATTTAGGAATTTATGAAGTATGGAGAACCCTTCACCCAGAGGAGAAAGTTTTCTCCTTTTATTCTCATGTGCATAAATCCTATTCAAGGATAGATTTTTTTTCTTTATCCCAGTTAACTATTTGTCAAAAATTAAAAACTGCGTTTACCATGCTAGGATTCTTTCAGATCACTCTGCACTGAGTTTTGAAATTGAATTTGGAAAATTATTGTTAAATCCCAAACCCTGGAGATTTAATATTATGTTGCTCTCAAAAGAGGATTTTACAATTTATATGAAGGCTCATTTAGAAACCTTTACTGAGGTGCACCAAAATAGCACCGTATGCCCATTAATAATATGGGACACATTGAAGGCTTATATTAGAGGATATTTGATTGCCTTTTCTTCATCCCTAAAAAATAAAACAACAAGTGAGCTGAAACTCATTGAACAAGATATTATTAATGTGGAGAGGCAACATTGTTTAACTAATGATCCAAATTAGTGTTGCACGGTATACCGGTACTAAAATAGTACCGCGGTACTAGAGTATTCCAAACGGTACTATACTGCATTTGGAAAATACCGGTACTTTGAAATTGATTCAATTCATTAATTTAGTTAATTTATTTTACTCAATTATGTACACAAACGCCTTTCTTGTTCCTATTGGAGCACAGATTGCGCAAGTGGTGTGTATGACAACACCTGTATCAACATTCGCAGCTGGCGCACGTGAAAAAAGACAAGAGAAAGTCTGTCTCGCAAAGGGAGACAACACGAGACAACACAAACTTGGTGGAACATTTGAGTTACCAAACCGTGTCGTCCGTACCGAGGTACTTACTGAACCATGATTTTTTTGGTACCGTTACACCCCTATTATTTATTGTTCTAAAGGTTTGTATCCAAAAGGACTTTTCCTTAGGAAAAGTACCGAAGAGTATCGAAAAGTATCGAAATTCATATTGGTACCGAAACAAAGATTTTGGTATCGTGACAACACTAATCCAAATTTATTATTGCATTTAGATGATCTTAAATTGAAATATAATTCTATTAATACATACGCTAGTGAATTGGCGCTGATAAAATCAAAATTATCTTATTTAGAACAAGGAGAGATGGCGGGCAAATTACTAGCTAGACAGATAAAAAAGGAATCAGAAGATAGAACAATTCTTAAAATTAGAACACAAGATGGATGCATTACAATGGACCCTCTTCAAATTAATGATGCTTTCAAATCATATTACACGGAACTATATACTTCTACCTCACAATACGTGCCAGATGAGTGTAAATCATTTTTAGATAATATTTCGCTACCTACTTTGACACAAGTTGATAGACTAAGTTCAGAAAAAGATATATCCTCAGAAGAACTTGTGTCTGCTATGGCAACACTTCAAAATTGTAAAGCGCCAGGTTTAGATGGCCTGCCAATTGAGTTTTATAGACATTTTTCTAATTATTTATTGCCTCTCTTTATTGCTATGATCAATGCTTGTTTTAGGAGAGGTTGTCTTCTTCAGTCTTTATGTTTGGCATCTATAACCCTTCTCCAAAAGAAAGATAAAGATCCTCTCCAGTGCGCCTCTTATAGGCCAATTTCAGTTCTTAATGCAGATTATAAAATTATTGCTAAAGTTCTTGCACTAAGGCTTGAAAAAGTTTTACCTAGTTTTATTCATCTAGACCAAACTGGGTTTGTTCGTGGTCATACCTATACTGACAATTTACGTAGGTACTTTAATATTCTTTATCACACTAATGAATTAAATTCCCATAATGTTATTCTCTCTGTCGATGCTGAAAAAGCATTTGATAGAGTTGAATGGAAATATCTTATGTTTGTCCTTAGAAGGTTTAATTTTGGTGCTAAGTTTTGTCACTGGGTATCAACTCTTTATAGTTCTCCCATGGCTGTTGTAAAAACAAACACCAACTATTCTGAACCGTTTGTACTTTCTAGAGGCACTAGACAAGGTTGCCCGATGTCTCCAGCACTGTTCGCCACTGTTAATGAGCCGTTAGCTGCAATGATCAGATCTCATGATTATATTAAAGGTATTAAGATTGGGAAGGAGGAGCATCTCATATCTTTGTATGCTGACGATATCTTGTTGTATATTCATGACCCATTAAATTCAATACCATTTATTTTATCAGTATCTGGAAAATTTGGGAAGTTATCAGGTTTTAAAGTTAATTGGGACAAAACAGAGATAATGCCAATTTCCAATTTCGACCACAGTTTATTGAAAAGTCATTTTAATTGGAATTGTTCTATTAAATGTATTAAGTATTTGGGTTTGTTTATTCCTAGAAAATTGGAGGACACCTTTAATTTGAATTACCTTCCATTAGTTAATAAAATAACAGAGGAATTAAAGAGAATGGGACATCTTCCTATTTCTCTTGTGGGTAGGGTTAACATAGTTAAAATGTCTGTTTTGCCCAAGTTTTTATATTTATTTCAAAATCTTCCAATTATTCCATCACAATCTTTCTTTAAAAAAGTACAGAGTTCAGTTTCCTCCTTCATATGGAACAATAAAACCCCACGTGTTCAGATGTCAGTGACTGTGTTTACAAGGTCTTTAGTATCCCGGTTTTGAGTCTTATCCCGGCTTTGGGCATATCCGGGATATGATGTTTACATGGAACACAGAGAAACCCGGTTATTCATATCCCTGTATACATGATAAATACCGGTAACCCGTTTTCTGATCACTGCATCCTATCTGCGCAGGCGTGTGTTACGTCTTTTGTTTACAACAGATTGAGCAGGAATTGTGATATATTTATTAATTATATTTAATTATTAATTATTATTATTATTATAAATATTAATATTTTCCACCGCGACCTAACTTGTTCAACGGTGCGAGGTGGAAAACCAGCGTCATGTAGCTTGTCCACAACAGACTTGAATAGGTCGGCATTTCTGTGTCTTCTGCCATCTAAACATGTTATGTTGAGTTCTTTCATCAATTTCAGGCAAAATTCAGTCTTTTCGTCGCTCCAAAAATGGGAAGCTCTCGTTGCCGCCATGTTGCTTGTATATCTGGTGCGTCACTCTGGCACCTGCGCACACGGCGGGCAGCAGTCAGAGACCGGGATAAGGCGTATACATGCTCCAGTATCCCGGCTTCTATTGGAGTACTCCAGGTGGCAAAACCGGGTTTCTTGAAACCGGGAAAAGGGCATAACCCGGTTTCTGAATTCGGGATATGGTGTTTACATGCACAAACACAAAAACGGGATACTTTAAAAACCCAATCAAAACCGGGATACTAAAGACCTTGTAAACACACTCAGTGTTACATTTACCATACGAATCTGGTGGCCTGAAGCTTCCCAATTTTTATTACTATTTTTTGTCATCTCAGCTTAATCAATTTAAACAATGGTTTTTAAATATTTCATGCTCATGGAAAAGAATAGAATCTTTGGATATCCTTCCATACAGCTTGGAATTTACCTTATATTGAGCTCAAAGTAGTGGATACAATTACTAAGAATCCGGTTATATTAAATAGTCTAAGTATCTGGAAATTGTCTCATAAATTGTTAGGCTATAAGATCTCCCTTTCTCCCTTTTCCCCAATTTGGAAGAATCCAAGTATTACATGTTGTAAGGATGACACTTTTAAATTTTGGTATGATAAAGGTATCCAGGAATTCTGTCATCTGTTTGAAAATGGGACATTTCTTTCATTTGTTCAGCTACAACAGAAATATGGATTACCTTCTTCCCATTTATTTCGATTTTTTCAGTTAAGACATGTGGTAAATACTGAGAATGGTTCTCTTCAACAACCTATGCCATCAAAAATTGATGTCATATTAAACAATAACGAGCAGAACAAGGAAAAAGTTATTTCTAAGGTCTACAATATTTTTGTTGAATGTTCTGTTATAAATACAGATCATTTAAGATGTAAGTGGGAACAAGCTCTTCATATGGAAATACAGAGAGAGGATTAGACATACATTTGTAGGCAAGTTCATAAATGCTCTTACAATCTAAGGCATAAACTAGCCCTATTTAAGATGATACACAGGATTTATTATACGCCAGAGAAGTTACATAAAATGAACAGTGAGATGTCATTTCTCTGCTGGCGCTGTAAGAAACAAAAAGGAACATTTTTTCATGTTTTGGTCATGTGACGCACTTTCCTTTTTTTGGAATTCTGTGACAAAGTTGATATCTCAATGTCTACATGTATCTGTCTCTCTGTCACCTCGTTTATGCCTTTTGGGAACTAGTATGTCTGATAAGTGGAACAAATATAAAAGCAGATATATAGATCTTGCTATGTTGGCAGCCAGGAAATGTATAACTTTAAATTGGAAAGAATCCAAACCCCCAGTAATAGTCCACTGGTGGAATGAACTCTCAAGCTACCTTACACTTGACAATATATATTACAAGAGTAAAGGCAGATCCTCCGACTTTTTAAAAATATATATCTCATATAGAATTTGATTTTAAGAATTTCTTAGGCCAATGTAAGGCATAGTGACAATGATAAGACCTGAATGCAATAGTTTGTGTTGTTTTGTTGTCTTGTTTGTTGTAAGTGGGGTCTTCCCACCTTTTATGTCTGTTTGGTCAGGTTTTTGGTTTTGTTGTTTTGTTTCTGTTTTTTATGAGGGTATATGTTTGGATATCATTTTGGTTCTCTAACTGTTTATAAGGGTACCAGCTCCTACTTGGGATAGGAAAATCGGGACATGAAGTGTTTCCCTTTTCTACTTGTTTATAAATTCCCTACATCATGAAGTATGGTAGGAAGACTACCTAATTATTTCAGTTTCATTGATATGGGAGGCCTACTTAGTGTTTTCAATTAGTGTAATGGGTAGAATTTTGGTTGGATTACTTGCCATGATGATGGCACCTATGAAATATGTCTTGGTGTGTATGGACTCTGAGAGACTTGACTTTTTATAGTACCCTCTACATTGCCAAGTTTTTGTTTTTGTTTTGTTTGTTTTTTTCCTTTCTGTGAGGGAAACTGAGATGTGGGGGTTAGTGTTCTGTGTATGTATATCCCTCATGCTGTGATCAAAATATAATTAAAAAAAAAAAAGAAAAGAAAAGAAAGCAGAATCTATCTTGTTTGATTGTTCTCATCCTTTACATCAATAGTTTCAATTTCTTCCATCTGGTTCACTGCTCAGACTTCCACTTGCTAAAACTAACAGATATAAAGATTCCTTTGTACCTTCTGCGATCGCCCTACTAAACTCCAGAAGGAAAAGGTAGTTTTATCTGTAGTGTTTTAATTCTTTCTTAACTTATTGGTGTTTTTTGGTTTTAAATCCAGTGGCTTTTATTTGTATTTTTATTTATTTGTATTTTATTTTTACTGATTGAGTATTTTTTATTATGTATGCTATTGGTTGATATGTACTTTTAGGTTTTGCTCCCATTGCTGCACAGCCAATTGCCCCATTGGGGACAAATAAAGGGATCGATTGATAAAAACACTGGCTCTGAGGGCCATTCGCGATTTCACATCGGCTTCTACATTTAGCAGCCCCTCCACGATGAGAAGCGTTGGAAAAACACACATTTTTAAATGTGAAATTGATTTATTCAGTGTTTTTACCAGTTTAAATAACTGTGTCTAATTGTTTTGGAGAGGAAGAGACCTCTGCAGATAATTTGTTTCCCAGTAAAAACCTCCTGAACATTAAGGCACTCTAACCAGGAGAAGTTTCATCTGGTTGCAATCTGAAATCCTCACTGCTAGATGCCACTAAATCCACCTAAATATCACACACTGGACCTTTAAAACTGTGAAAATGGGAGTAAAAAAACAAAAGTGTTGCATTTAAATTTTTGTTCAGTGTATGTTTCTTTTTAATTATTATTATTTTTGCAAAATTTTAATAACAAGCAAATGAGATAACAGAGCGGATATTTTTAGCTTTGGGTAGGCCTACACATCAAATATATACTGTATAGATACATATATACATACATATATGTGTATATAATACAACTACAGATCGATAGATAGATTTTTTTAGTACTGTACTGTGCACTGTGCAGGCAGCTTTTTTTTATCCTTTTATTCCCTTATTGATAAGACAGCCAAGAGCCATGAGCTGACAAGAAAGGTTGGAGAGAGAGGCCTCTGCCAGGTGAGATAGAGGCTGCCCCAGCGGAAGTGCGTATCTATCCAGCTCTCCCTGTCACAAGTACAGTCAAGAGCCTCAGATCCTACCTGAGTGTCTGTCAGGTGTAGTATTGTCTTCTTATAGGAGAGGATATCAAAGTCCAGAGCCTTCCACACAGCATGGCCCAGCAAATCGCCCACCTTCTTCTTCTTTGTGATAACAATCAGGTACATGCCTAATAAAAACAGGTGGTTGGAAATGAAAATGCATAGCAGAGCTCAACACACGACTGGAATCTCCCACTTCTCTAACAGCTGGTCCTTTCTATATTTTACAGGGCTGGATGCAACATAATCTTCCTGCATTTCGTACTGAACCTACCTGCCACCAAACGTATAGTCCCCATGAGTCCACATATCGGCTTGGTCTCAGCAGATGCAGGGATGTCCCTTTTCCCTGGGGACCAGAGACAATGGTTAGTGACAGTGTGTTCAGACGACAGCTGTAGAATGATGTGTACTAGGGCTGCAACTAATGATCATTTTTATCATTGATCATTCTCTTAATGATTATATTGGTTGATTATTATCTACTCTCTTGACAAAAAGTGATGCCTTACAGCTGACTTTTCAATGTGAACTACAAATAATATGAGACAGAGAAAAAACAGCAAAGTCCTCACAATTATACCAATAGAACAAGTACATGTTTGGCATTTTTACCTTATAAAGGACTAACACGAAACTGCTGGGCCTCCATTAAACCCCTGATTTTGACATTTTGTCTAAGTTGCCTAATTGGTAATCCAGCTTTTTTGTTCTTAAGCTGCCTGCTGCTACAGTCTCTTTTCCAAGATAATCCATCCACCTGACAGATGTTTCATCTCAAGATGCTGATTAAGCCTTTGGGCCCTAGGACTTTTTTGGGGTATTTTTACTGCCTTTACTTTTAAGCTCATATCACAGACACACGACACCACATTATAAAGGCTACATACACATGCTATGTCTTGGTTTTTTTTCAGGAAAATCTGGGCTATCTAGATTTGCCATCATTACATGTCCTTATATGTGCCTGTATTTTATATTAACTTTTATATCAATGCAAAAAAAAATCTGTGTTACTAAATTCTTACATTTTTACATGTATCTCACCATAGCAAGTTGGAAGTAGACATACTCTGCCATATATGAAGAGGGGAGCCTCTCTGGAATCTGGCAATATAAGAACTATGATGGTGGGACATTCTGTCTTTTTACAGTTGTCCAAAACTTGTGGTTTGTGCCAGGCGGACATAATTGTGCGTGGCTTCTCGCTATGATGAACGGTTGCGGAGAAAATCCATAGAGAAGAACAGGTGTGAATTTGGACGCACTTTGCGTCGTTCGGGCCCATAGGGTTAAACAGCATCATTACTATACAGTTGTGTCTTGGGATGGTCACAATAAAAGGACACTTTAAAATGTGGAGTTTGATCACACAACACAATGACACAGTCCCAAGTTTTGAGGGAGCATGTCATTGGCATGCTGACTGCAAGAATGTGCACTAGAGCTGTTGGCCCTGAAATGAGCATTCGTTTCGCTACCAGAAGTTGTGTCCAATGTCATTTCTGTGAATTTGGTAGTACATCCAACCAACCTCACAACAGCTCATGTCGGTTATGATGACAAACTGTTGTCAGGCAAAGGCCATGATAAGGATGATGAGAGCTTCCCTGAGACAGTTTCTGATGGTTTGTGCAGAAATTCTTTGGTTGCGCAAACCATTTGTTGTATCAGCTGTCTGGGTGGCTGGTCTCAGACAATCTTGCAAGGAGGTCCTGGGCTAGAGTGGTTATATGTCTGTGGTTGAGGTCAGTTGGATATACTGCCATTCACGGAACTGTGACCACTGTGACCACTGTGACCATCCTAAGGCACAACTGTGAAGTAATAATGCTGTTTAATCAGCATCTTAATAAGTCACACCTGTCAGGTGAATGGATTATCTTGGGAAGGAGAAGTGCTAACTAACATTGATTTTAACCAATCTGAGACCAGAATTTGGGATATATTTATTGTGTGTACGTAAGCTGACGTGCTGACGTATTGCGGTAAGCGAGTTGTGTCATTTCCGGTGTTTCTGTGACAGCGTCTCTGTACTGCTCTGGTGAATTCTGCTAGCCTGTTTTCTCACTACAGTTGCTTTAACGTCTACTTCAAGTCTTAACCCACACTGGTTCTGTTTAAGCACTTATAGCTCTCC
>NC_065511.1:15442-18577 GCF_006386435.1 Epinephelus moara
GTATGCTGTAAAGCCCTGTGAGGCAAATTGTGATTTGTGATATTGGGCTTTATAAATAAAATTGATTGATTGATTGATTGATAAAAGTTTTGGATTTTTTTACTCAAAACCTGTAAAAAATGGGAGCAAAAACAAAAGTGCTGCATTTTATTTTTGTTCAATGTATGTACAGTGCTGCTTGAAAGTTTGCGAACCCCTTGACTAGTTTACATTTTGCTGTTGTTTTACTATGATTTTCTTATCTTATCATCACTGGTTTTTATATATGAAATTCAGGTTTATGTGCATCAATTCCATGTACTTGTTTTGAGCAAACTATGTGAGTAGCCAGCAGACTACGTGGAACATGGAATCGGCGTATGTGCAAAAATAAGTGAACCACAGCTGCATTGGTAAAGTCAAGTAGGTAATAGACTCAGAAGAAAAGGATAACAGGAGCGCTGCTGGTGTCCCTCAAACCACCGGTGCTCATGGAAGGGTTAAAAAATCCTAAAGAATCTAAGTCCAGGGACTCAGGTCGGTTTGGAAAAATTTAAAAGCCTTTATTTAATGGGCAAGAGTCATTAAAAAACACCAACGCGTTGTGTGGTGAGTATCAAAATGCTCACCACACAGCTGCCCACTCTGTAACCACAAATGATGAGCCTCACATACAGAACTCCTCTTTTCGGCCTAAGTCCACTTTTCTACCCTGTACAAATAATCCTACACTTAACACTTTTACTAGGAAGGTGTCTTATGAGGTGGAGAAGGTGTTCAACAAACAAAGAAACAGTAGACAGTACAATCTAACAGAAAAAGAATCTGAAGCACTCAAATGGTTATCGGACAGAGATGATATCATCATAAAAAGTGCAGATAAGCGAGGGGCAGTTTGTGTATGGGGCAAAGATAAATATATAACAGAGGCTATGCGCCAGCTAAAAAATACCCAGTATTACACCATGCCCCTATCAAATCCAATGGACAATATGAAAAGAGAGCTTGAGCAGCTACTTAATATGGGAAAAGATCACAATTGGATTTGTAAGAAAGAATATGATTTTCTACTATGCCAACACCCACGTTTTCCTTCTTTTTATATGCTCCCAAAAGTCCACAAAAACTTAGAAAATCCACCTGGTAGACCAATTATTAGTGGGAATGATTCTATCACAGAACCTTGTTCTAAATTTGTAGACTACTTTATTAAACCTTTTGTTGCAAAATTGCCCTCCTACATTCAGGACAGCACTCAGGTTTTAAACAAGATAGCACAACAAAAAAAATACTGGCTCTTGCATTATGGCCACCATGCATGGTGAGTCCTTATATAGCAACATTGTTCATGAGGAAGGCCTGGAGGCCTTAAGACACTATCTGAGGTCTAGACCTGATGACCTTATGCCCCCTAGTGACTTCATTGTACAACTCACTGAATGGACTCTATAAAACAATGTTTTCCTATTCCAAGACAAACTGTATAGACAGGAAAAGGGAACGGCTATGGGTGCATGTTTTGCACCAAATTATGCAAACCTGTTTTTAGGACTATGGGAGGAACAGCATATTTTTTCAAATCACAACCCATTTAAAGAAAAAATTGTGTGGTGGGGCAGATATATTGACAATGTAGTTTTATTCTTTTCTGGGTCAGAAAAAGAGCTTTTGGACTTTCATAGCTATGTGAACACTTTAAATAAAAACCTGAAGCTGAGCTTAGAATATGACCTAAAAGTCATTAACTTTTTGGACCTGCAGATCTTAAAGGATGACCAAGGATGCTTGCACACCTCCATCTTTAGAAAGACAACCGATCGAAATACTGTATTACATGCAGACAGCTTTCACCCTCCATGGCTCATTAACAATATCCTTTATGGACAAACCCAAAGACTAAGACGTATATGTGATTCTGATCAGGATTTTCTAAATCAATCCATGGACATGCAGCAGCGTTTTAGACAGAGAGGGTATAAATCCCAGCTTCTTACTCATGCTCACAATAGGGCTCTGTCACTGGAGAGGAGCAAATTGCTCAGCCCTAAACCTAAACAAGAGCAAAGGAGCAAATTGCTCAGCCCTAAACCTAAACAAGAGCAAGTTCAGAAACCCTACTTTGTCACACGCTACAGTAAAGAAGCTGTCCAGATCAAGCACATTATAAAGAAAAATTGGGATATCACTGAGAGTGACCCATCTTTACAGGAGATATTCCCTGAACTGCCAGGTATCAGCTTTAGAAGGGCCCCTACAATCAAGGATAAACTAGTAAGGAGTTATCTTCCTGCTAACAAACCAGACACCTGGCTTTGTCGACCCAAGGGCAATTTTCGCTGTGAGAACTGTAAATACTGTGAAAACATGGTGAAAACAGACACTTTTAGGGATATGTTTAGTAATAAAATCTATTCTATCTCAAGTTTTATTAATTGTAACACTACCCATGTTGTGTACTGACTTGAGTGTATTTGTGGCTGTTTCTATGTGGGCCTTACTAAAAGAAGACTGAGGGACAGAGTGGCTGAACACAGGTACGCCATTCGGACTGGAAATTTGAATTATCCTATGGCCAAACATTACATGGAAGCACAACATTCAAATGACTCATCCCTAAGAATGTCAGGTTTTGAGGTCATTAGCTTGGGTGCCAGGGGTAGGGATAAAGTTAAACGCCTCAAGCAAAGAGAGGCATATTGGATCCATGCCCTTAAGGCCACCAGCTTTCCTGGCCTCAATGAGGATTTTGACCTCTTATCCTTTTTGTAAATGGTTTTTTTTTTGTTTTGGTTTTTTTTTGTAAATGACAATGTGTAATGGTCCTGACAAGACAGCTTCACTTTATTTAAGATACTATGCAGATGTCATCATTTGCGCATCTGCATTGGAGGTTTTGCTTATTTCTTTATCTTTATGTATATACTTGTATTATTTTTCGTATGGTTTCTATTAGAAATCACTCTATAAATTTCCATTGTTATGCGGATGATACTCAGTTGTATTTATCGATGAAGCCAGAAGAAAGTAATCAATTAACTAAACTCCATAACTGCCTTAAAGACATAAAAACTTGGATGAGCACCAATTTCCTGATGTTAAATTCAGACAAAACTGAAGTTATTGTTCTTGGCCCCAAACAACTCAGAGACTCTTTAT
>NC_065511.1:19709-21699 GCF_006386435.1 Epinephelus moara
GGATTCTATTCTGTTTACATTATTCTTATTTAGTTAAGATTTGACAGTCTGTGAGAGGGGCTCAATAAGTTTGTTGTCTGATCCCCCCAGAAGTTACAATCTTACAGTCTTCTTGTACTAATTCTTGACTGAGGCCTCCTAGAGGCCTAAAGAAAATGGCACAGACTGAATGATTCACAGCTGAAGTGATTGCAACTATAATTGCTTTGTTTACTCTCGTCTTCATACACCCTGAGGAAGGCGCAAGCCGATACGCGTTGGTGTTTTTAATGACTCTTGCCCATTAAATAAAGGCTTTTAAATTTTTCCAAACCGACCTGAGTGCCTGGACTTTGATTCTTTAGGTAATAGACTCAGGTGAAACATGTGGGTGCTCAAGTAATCAATTAAGCAGACCAATCAAATGAGACATCCTTAGGAAAGGTTTTGAGCAGCCCTGATTGAAAGAGAGAGGAAACAAACTAAACCACTGTCATGACAAGGCGTAAAAGCACACAGATCAACAATGCCAAGAGGAAAGGAGATATCCAAGGACATCAGGAAGAAGGTGGTGACAACCCATCAATCTGGGGAAAGCTACAAGACCATCTCCAAAAGATTCAAGCTCCATCCATCCACTGTAAGACAAGTCATTTACAAATGGAGGGCACTCAGCATGACCGCAACTCTGCCCAGAAGTGGACGGCCATCAAAACTCCAACTCAACATCACCTCCAGAGAGTTGCAGACCTCTTTGGCAGCATCTGGGATAAATATACATGCATCTACATTCAGGCAAAAATAAACAGACATGGCATTCATGGGAGAGTTGCAGGAAGGAAGCCTCTGCTCTCAAGAAAGAATAAGGTTGCCTATTTAAACTTTGCCAGAGAGCACTTGGACAAACCAGAGCCCTTCTGGAAGTCCATTCTCTGGACAGATGAGTCCAAAATTGAATTATTTGGCCATAATCACAGGCACCATGTTTGGAGAAAAGTCGTAACTGCATATCAAGAAAAGAACCTCCTCCCAATAGTGAAGCATGGTGGTGGAAATGTGATTGTCTGGGCCTGCTTTTCTGCCTCCGGACCTGGAAGACTCCATATTATTCAGGGAACCATGAAACCTAGGCCTATCAACAAATTCTTGACCAGAATCTCCTGCCATCAGTCAGGGAGTTGAAGCTGGGACAGAAATGGATTATGCAACAAGACAACGACCCAAAGCATTCCAGCAAAACTACCAAGGAGTGGCTTAAGAGAAAGAAGGTTTGCACTCTGGATTGGCCCAGTCAAAGTCGGGAACTCAATCCCATATAAATGCTGTGGCAAGATCTGAAGCGGACAGTACATGCCAGATGTCCCTCCAACCTCCGACCTTCTCAACTGGCTGACTTCTGCAAGGAGGAGTGGACAAAAATCCCCAAAAGCAGATGTGAGACACTGGTTCATTTTTCCAGAAGACATTTGGTGAAAGTAATGGCTGCAAAAGGAGGTGCCACAAGCAGCCTGTGAGCATATGCCACCTGTACATATAAATATTACAACTCAAGAAAAACTATTGTGTAATATGTAATGTGTTTCTGTTAATGATGTAACCCCTAATCCCTCTATCTCTCTCACCACAATATACCACAGCGGTCCATCAGAATTCAAGGCTTTAAGCATGAGTTAGGGGCACCCTCTCTCCCTTGAATCCGGGCCTGTTCCCTGGCTCTGTGGGGGATCGCGGGTTCGGCCGGTTTCCCCTGGGGGGCGGGCGCGTCTGGACTGCTCGCCCTGTGTGCCTGGGGGTGGCGGGGTCTCCTTGTGTTCCCTGGGCCTGGGCTGGGGGTGGCGGGGTCTCCTTGTGTTCCCTGGGCCTGGGGCGGCGTGGCTGGTCCCCCCTGGGGGGCTGTTTCCGCCCCTGGTGGTGCGGGGTGAGTGGGCTTTCCCCCCCCTCCTTCGCTCCTCTCCCGCCCTTCCCCCTCCCTCCTCCCTCTTCCCTCCCCCCTCTCCCCGTCCCTCCCTGC
>NC_065511.1:22713-28857 GCF_006386435.1 Epinephelus moara
GGAATTGTAACGACAAGCTACATTCACAGACAGTGAGTCCCATTATAATGTGTTTATGAGCGAGGTCGAACAGGTAGCGCCAAAAGCATAAAAATCTATATGTGGCGGAGATAATTTATTCGTGGCGCACCGCCACAAATAAATGAATGTATGGGAAACACTGCTGCTGTCCATGGGCTTTGGGGGCCTCGCTGCACCGGGGTCTGGCTGGCACCACCTTCTAGGCCCTCTCATCCAACCCTCCAGCCCTCGGGCCGGGCCTACACTGGCCTGGCCTCCTAAACCACATTTAGTTCACTTACCACACATTTCACACTTTTAACGCACCACATACATTCACTCTTTGAGGTGCAGACCACTGATGGATTGGGGGGCTTCATGATGGGGCAGGCTATGGGACAGTGGTGTCCTGTAGCCCTCCATGCTGCCCCCCAGCCCATCCTTATCTGTCCTCCAATTTTAAAGCACCACACACACCTACATCTTGGGGGACGGATGGGGACAGGTTCCAGGGGCCTTATGGCTGCACAGGCTGCAGGACAGCAGTGTGCTGCAAAGGCCCTCGGCCCTCCCGGGCTGTGAGTTGGAGCCAGGGACCCCATTTACATCATGGTGGTGTCACTAGGTTCCCGGTGTGGGGAGGGGTCCCGTGGCCCTGTGGCGGGTGGGCTGGATGGCACCCTGGGGGCTCTGCGGGTTCCTGCTGGAGTTCTGCCTCCTGACCGGCTGTGGCTTTTGGGCCCTCTGCTACGGGTTCCCGATGGGGGATTGGCTGCTCGTGGTGGGCCGCTCTCTCCTGTGTGTTAGTCGGGGTCCGTCCTGCGTTGGGCGGTGGGTGGGTGGGCCTTCCTGCCCCGCCCTTCTGGGGTGCGTCTCTGGCTCTCTGGGTGTGCTGGCCATTGCGGCCCCGGGTCCTTGGGCCTGCGTGGTGTCCCGCGGCCTCTGCGGCTCCCTGGGCGTGGGGTCTGGGTGCTCCTGTGGCCTTGGGGTGCCTTGCCGGCCGCCTTCCCCCGCTGGGCTGGGACATTGACCCTGGACCCTGGTGATGGTTCTCATAAACACATTGGGAGGGTTCAAATACACGCATGCATGTTCGATACTTCAGCTCCGTGACGCATCGCAAAGAACTGATGGGATCACTCAAAAGGGGCTCAGTTGCCTCTCAAACCTACCACACTGCTCTGGCAACTCTTCTCCACAATCGGGCTTTCCTCCACCACCAGGACTCTCACATTTCTGGTGTTCAGTATAGACTTCTCTTTTGTTTTTTTGTTGTGTTTTTTTGGGTTTTTTCCTTTCTCTTTTCTTTATTATACATTTATTTGTTTATTTTTGGTTATCTGTATGGAGCACAACAACCTCAAGGCCACAATACATCAACTACACTGCCTGTTTCTCCTGTTTTTTTTCTTTGTTTTTTTTTTCTTCTCCTTCTTCTCCGCATGCACTGTCGCTATATAACTCAGGATTTAAGCACCTGTCCCTCAATCCCCCCTGCTTGTCCCTTACTTTCCCCTTGACACACTATGGTGTATCACGGCCCTCTCTGGCTCATACTAGGAAGTTTTTCCAATAAAGGCTGATAGGCTAGTCTCCAGGGAGGGAGGGTGGGTGACAGTCACAATTATGCACAGTATGGGTATAAAATACTTGACTGCAAGACTAACAGTACATCAATCTTCATAAAAAGCTTACACCCTTTTGTGGCGCGAAGCTACGAAGACTAATGCAGACAGGTATAAAAAGAAAAAAAAAAGGAGGTGCCACAAGCTACGAACTAAAGAGTTTTTTTTTAATGTTTGTAGGGTTCGCAGACTTCCAAGCAGCACTGTGTGTGCTGGAGTTCAATCAGCTAACATTAGCTTACCTGTGAGAGTCATCTCTGTCGACACCCTGTCAATAGCCAGAACATCATCGGATCCATCATCACAAGGCTCTATGAAAAACTTCTCCGGTGTGGTGCGCCTGGTTTGACACACACAAGAGCTGTTTCAAAACCCACAAGCACTAACATCAAACCAGCAGCAGGGCTTTGTGTAATAACGTCACTAATACAGAATAATGCCAACCACAAACAGCTGGAGGCAGATAACACATAGAGCTGACAGGAAATCCCTGTTAGCTACATGTGCTAATGTAAGCGACTCGAGGCAGCTGGTTGAGGTGTCGCATACAAGTGTACCATGACGCCATCCATTAAATCTTGTCAAAACCAGCTCCCCTCTGGAGCACAGTGCTCCTGTTAAATGCAGTGATGTTCATAACTACAGGTGATCATTTGGAAAGAAACTTGGTGTGGATTCAAATGAACGTTAGCATTAGTTGCAATAACACCATGCCTGCGCTGACAGGCTAACTTTCTAAGCTGAGCTGGGTTAGCGTTAGCCGTGTCCACATAAAGTATCTACGAACACTCTTTGCCTCTTCAGTCAGTATCAACATAAAGTTAAACTACGTGACACTATGATATTTATCTGCAGCACTTACAAGTTGAAACTCTCATAGGTGCTCGCCATCTTTCCTCCAGCTTGACCTCAGTGACGTGTCAACGACCGCTTTGGCTACTTCCGTCATCAGCTGTGAGGGAAAATAGCCGTTTCTCTTTTTTTTTTGTAAACTTTATTTACATTTCAATAATATACAAATGCTCTCGATAGGAACATGTGCATTCTTTTTACAACACAAGTATATTCCCATTATAAATAAAATCAACAAGGCTGTAGACATAAAAAGATAATAAAATAAAACAAAAAAGGAAAAGAAAAACAAGGCACTTCATTCATATTATTAGACTTCAAAAAAACAAATATTTCGCTGCAATTTCACTCAATTTACAAATAGGCTTGTATACATTTAACAGCTTCAAGGAACAAAAATATTTATTTAGTTCGTTTTTAAACCAAACTATTGAGGAGGGTTTATTTTTCCATTTGCATGAATGGATGTGATATTTGCCCAAAACTATAATAATATTGACCAGTTCTGAAAATTCTTTGGTAAGATTATCTTTATATAAAAGAATCTGATGTTCATCAATTGGTGTGATATTTCCTATTTTATTACCTAACCAGTCAAAAACATCCTGCCAAAAATGTGATGTCACTGAACAAGAATAAAAAAGATGTTCAGTAGTTTCACAATCCGCATTACAAAAACAACATGGCTTAACCTCAAATCCAAACCTTTTCTTTAAAGGTAGGATCTAGAGGATTTTCAAACAAAACAAAATATAGACATATACAAATTAAATCCTGCTTAATAATCACCTATGGGCTTCTACTCATGTGTGGTGGTGACTCTGCCGTGCCCGAGCGTGTCCGAGCGTCTCCGAGCGTGCACCAGCGCGAGCCTTGTCTGAACCTCTTCTGTGAAGCCTTCTTCCGTACCTCCGGGCTCCGTATACCCGGGAGAGTTGAGCCTGATAGGAGGGGCAATGTGTGTTTACAAACAGCAACTGGAAAATCCTCCAGACCCTACCTTTAAATTTGACATTTCAAGCATATTGACACTTTGATACAGAGCTTTAACCTGTTTACAGAACCCCTCATTTAGTAACAAATTGTTGTTAAATTTCCAAATATTGTGTGATTTCCTATCTGGTTGAACAAATGTAAACTGTAAACTAATCAGACAATGATCTGTAAGAGGGGATGCTGAAATCTCACACTTTGTTACATCCCTGTACATCTGAGAAATAAGCCAGTAATCTAATCTTGAATATCGAGAATTATCTGAAGCACTGTTCCACGTATACTTTAAGGAGGTGGGGTTAGATATCCTCCAATAGTCAATTGTGTTTGTAGTTGTGCATAAGTTGGTTAGAACATCATCATATTCAGGTTGCTGACCTCTATGAGGTATTCGATCCATCCAGGAATTCGGAGCTATATTAAAATCTCCACCAACAATAACCTTTTCTGTCTGATACTTAATTTTCCACACATTTATGAGTAATCCTAAACTTTCCATCATAGCTCTATTGTTTGTTCTATTATTATATCCATAAACACATGTTAAGATAAATCTTTGGTCATGTATCTCTGCTACCATCATAAGCCAATGTCCACCCATATCACTTTTATGTTCAATTATCTTGTCTGGTGATTACCAGACAAGATAATGTTATGGTGTTATTAAATAACAACACCTGCTGAGTGCATAGTCCCATGAGAAAACAAAATTTCGTCTTTCCATAATTCCATAATTTTTCATCTGCTGTTCCTGAGTGAGTCTCTTGTAAAAAAAAAATACAATTTGCCTTTTGTTCTTTACAAAATAAAAAAATAGCCTTGCGTTTAACAATATTTTTCAATCCTCTAACATTAATAGAAACAAACAAAATAGACATTTTAACTCTATATAACTCTTGAATGCGCTGTATAAAGTAACTATGAGCAGGAATGAATATGTTGTCCAAAAATAACAAGTTTCAAAGCAACCAACCTTAACCTTGAATTTTTAATACAATTTACTTTCCTTCAGTTTTGTTTCTTACATTTTGAACAGGTTTATTTCTCTATTCAAGTGGTTATTTCTCTACTCCTTAAATTAACCATTACAATAACTGTTTAAACATGTAAGGAGTTTAGGTTAATCATTTTACCTTGAGTATGCTACCTGAGAATGAAGACCCTTCCTGCTTCCTTTAATGTCCACATTTTAGGGATCAATTCTCTGTCCATCCATCACAGCATATCCCTCTTTCAGGAAAGCTTTCCTGCCATTGCGTCGAGCTTCCTCCACTTTTGGCCACAGCTTTGCGCAAGCTTCTCTGTCCTCTTTAGAGAAGTCCTCTCTGAAGTAGATTTTCAATTCCTTGCAGACTCACGCATCTTTGGATTTTTTCCATATTTCGTTTCAAATAGTCCGCATTACAAACTGTATGATGATGGGCCTCGGCATCTTGTTTTGTGCAGCGTCGTTCTTCCTGCCAAGTCGGTGGACCGTGTCCACCATCTCCCTGAGTTTGTCTACCGCCACAGGAATCACCCTTGTGAGGATGCTGACGACCACCTCTTTTGTGTCCTCGTTTTCTTTTTCTTTTAATCCCAGTAATCTGAGATCCCACCTTCTCTTGTATCTTGCATTTTCTAGGCATATTTCTTTTAGGGAGCAATTTTCGATAGTCAGAGCTCCAATTTCTTTCTGCATTTTTGCAATTTCCTCCTTGTTCTCTTTGACAGCTTTAGAGTTTGTCTCTATGTGGGATTCAAAGGTCCTGAGCCGTTCGTCTTGCTTGTCAAACCTTTTGAGTACTGTTTGGACGGCTTCAAAGATGCTTTTGTTACTGATCTCTTTTTCTCCATCTTGCTCTCCCACATCCCTTTTCTTAAATTTCTTGGGGTAGGGGCTTGGCAGTGGTGTGTGGTCATCATTAACGTTACAGGTTACCTTCTTCCATCTCCTCTATCAGGTCTTCATCACATGCCTCCTGTAGTACTGCGAGGTCATAGTCGTGATCCAGCATGCTAGCGTTTTTAGCCTTAGCCATTTTGTCAAATCTTGATAAATCCAAACAACTCGATGTAGCCGTAACTAGACTGTCCAGAAGGTTATTTCTCTGTTGGGTTCATTCTTCTATATTGTGGTTGGGTGCTGGACTTGAATGTAAGGTTTTATGGACTCAAAATGTGTCGTTTTCTTTCAGACCCGCTGAAAGTGCAGCTGTTCACTCCGCCATCTTGGATCCTCCCCTCCTCCCAACTGCCATATGCGTTCTTGTGCGGACTTGTGTTCTTGTGGACTTGTGACACATCATCAGTCACAGCCAATTGTGTTCTACTGTTACAATTCAAAGTTCACATCTAGCCAAGTTCAGTCCAAATGCCCGGATGTGTTCGCGCCACACCCATTTCACCGGGGATACATCGGTGCACATAGACATATATACATAGACGCCGCATCGAGCGCTGAGCCGTACGTCAACATTGCCGCCATATTGGATGTGGCAAGGCTGCGCTGTAAACTAATACAAGTGAATGGACTTAATTTCATAAAGCGCCTTTCTTCAAAGAAATTTACGTTAATGCCTCTCGTTTATTCATTCACACACACACTAATATACTTGGGAAACAGTTAGGCACCAAAAACAATGTATTTGATCTTCTCAGATGGCTAAGATAAGAACTTTATTGATCCCACACA
>NC_065511.1:29249-32937 GCF_006386435.1 Epinephelus moara
AACCTGTACTGTTCAGTAATAAACGGTGGTTTGCCGAATAACTGCGTCATCCTTTCCACACGTCCTGGCGGACGCTACAGTAGGCTTATACATATATACATATATATATATATATATATATATATATATATATAGATATAGATATATATATATAGATATATATATAGATATATATATATATAGGTAGTGCCGAAAAAATACACAGTAAAGCCCTGTGAGGCAAATTGTGATTTGTGATATTGGGGTTTATAAATAAAATTGAAATTGATATAGGCTACTGTGTATTGTTTTTCGGCACTACCTTGTTCTCTATAGCTGATGTAACGTGAATTACTCCTGTGTGGGATCAATAAAGTTCTTATCTTAGCCATCTGAGAAGATCAAATACATTGTTTTTGGTGCCTAACTGTTTCTCAAGTATATTAGTGTGTGTGTGAATGAATAATCGAGAGGCATTAACGTAAATTTCTTTGTAGAAAGGCGCTTTATGAAATTAAGTCCATTCACTTGTATTAGTTTACAACGCAGCCTTGCCACATCCAATATGGCGGCGACGTTGACGTATCGCAGCAGCGGGCAAAACCACTCGATGCGGCGTCTACGTATATATGTCTATGTCGGAGCAGACTTGTGTGGACTTCAGACAGCCAGGTATCCCAGCATGCATTTCGCAAAAATCATCGGAAAATGACAAGTGAGGGAAAGGCGCACAATTGTAAGCCATAATTACTTATATGTTACTGTTGTTTTGTCACAGAACGTAGTGTTTTCATGCGTAGTTTAAACGTCAGACCCGTGGTCGATGTTTTAATATAGAGCCCAGTTGAATGTGACTGAGGTCCGCCAGATGACAGCTATGTCAGCCGCTGACGGTGTCAGCACTCATAGATAATAAACGTGTGTATGAGCGCTCAGGCTGCCCCAGAGAGCAGCCTCTCTCGGGTAGTCTTTTTGAAATTCGTGGCTGATATCTCTGTAGTGGTTAAATATAAAATGTAACTCGTTTGGGGTATGTCTAATGGGCAACATTCAGTCTCAGTATAAGATATATTCTTATATTATTAAATGTTGTAACATGTTATTGTTCTTTGCATTCTTTTGCATATTTAGGCCTATGTGTTTTTACCATTCAATAATGATTTTAAGAATTTATTGTAATTAATTTATTGTATTTAAAGATTAATTGTCTTTATTGTAGTATTTATTCAACAGCATTTTAAATATTGATTATCTGATATGAATTGTATACCTGATGTCTGAAGTGTGGCTGAATAAAATTTTCCTCTTAACATCTGACCTGTTTGATCCCATTTATATTGGTGAGGACAGACTAAATGAGAAACTGCTGTCAGTATAATCCAGTACAGTTCAACAGCACCACAATCTACAACTCAACACTTCAATAAAATGTTAGACTTAATACAATATTAAACTGCTTTTGTTTTTTCTAGGTGTACCAAGTAAACTGTCAAGTCTCCATAAAAATGTAGACAGAAAGCATAATGATGAGACAAATGCAGTGATGGACAGTAACTAAGTATATTTACTCAAGTAGCTACTGTACTTAAGTACAAATTTGATGTACTTGTACTTTGGGTATTTCCATTTTGTGCTACTTTATACTTAGAGGGAAATACTGTACATTCTACTCAAGCTACATTTATTTGATAGCTATAGTTACTTTTCAGATAGTTTGTTTTATATGTTGTAAGTTTCATATTTACAAGTTGATGTGCGTTGTTATAGATTAGACTAGTACACCAGTGAAAGGTGTTAAAATTAGTTCTACCATGACAACATTTAAATGCTGCTTACATGTAGCCTACGTGTAAATTGATCAATTAATACTCAATACATATTCATGTATATGATGATTACAACACTTGAAATTGGGTCACTCTGCATAATGAGTACTTTTAACTTTTCATTTTAAGTAGGCCTACATTTTGCTGACAATACCCAGATACTTTTACTCAAGTCAGATTTGGTATGCAGCACTTTTACTTGTGACTGAGTTTTTGTTCTTTGTTGTGATATTCCTGGGTACTTTGTCCACAACTGGACAAACATATCGAACAGACATGCAAGCATCGCACGTCTCATCCTCATCCTCATCCTCATTCTCCGCTGTCTTTCTGGGATCTGCCTCCTCAGCTGGGCAGCCTCCTTCTCAGCCTGCAGGTACAGCAGTCCTGCTGCAATAACTGCACCAAGACGCCTTCTCTGATCCGTTATTGATTTTTGATTTCCATCTCGCCAATGCTCACGATCACAATAACCACCAACTCTCCACAAACTTCCCCCCCCCGCACTTGACTTTTGATTATAATCAGAAGCCAGTTGCGGGGAAAAAGTTTTAAAAGACATTTTATGAAAATATTTTGGCTATTTATATGTTTTTTTATGTCAGTTATATATGTTGAAACGTTAAAAACATATACATATTAATTTCTTACAATGACAATGAAAAGCCGCAGGGCTGTGTTGATATTGTTTTATTCTAAATGCATGTATACAACACAGTACAACAGCCAAGGCGAGCAGAGGTGGTGACATCATCAAGTTCGCTGCTGTTCCAAAAGCAGAAATGAGTGTACTCCCGTCCTCCCGTTCTCCCGTTCTTGGGAAGTCCGGACTCTCGCGTGGACTTGCCAAGTCCGAACTTGCCAAGTCCACAAGTCCAAACTGCCGAACTTGAGTATTGAGAAACGGCTAATGTGTGGAAAGCTGCAGTATCGTAGGCTGCAGTTTCAGGACTGCAGTTCTAGGACTCTTCAATTTTCATCATAGCACCACCTACTGAGCGGAGGCTGCAATAGCAATAACGGAGGCTGCAGTTTCAGGACCGCAGTTTTAGGACTGTTTAATTTTCCGAGCGGAGGCTGCAAATACCTCAAGTTTATTTTTTGTTGTACCCAAATACTACTTTTTTTTTATTACATAGTTATAATCAGTGTTGAGCAGTAACTCGTTATTTGTGCTCCACTGTCTGGCAGGTTAACTCATATCACAGCGATGCCTGTATAGTGTGACGTGTGTGGTTGTGCTGCTGCCATGATCCTGCCAGGTGCCTCCTGCTACTGCTGTTATCATTAGTCATACTTCTGTTATTATACACATATGGTAGGTTACCATTGCCGGTCCTCTCCAACACCCGTCCTGGGCTACACAGTGTCGGGACGCTCCGCTGTCCTGCTAGAGTTTGTTCTGTGTTGTTTATTATTATTTATTTTTTGAGGGAATGGAGCACCTAGTAATGTAACTGATTACTTGTGAAATTAAGTAAACATAACAGTTACATGATTACTTTTAAAAGGTGTAAAAAGTAATTTAATTACTCTTACCTAGTAACTTGCCCAACTCTGGTTATAATTTAGTATAATGGTATAATAATAATTAAGTACATGTCATGATCCTGTTTTCAGTTAGTTAAGTCACCCATTTTGTGTTCATGTTTTGTGTCTTGTCCTGTACTTCCTGTTTTATTTTGAAAGATTCACCTGTCTCTCCTTGTCTCCGTACGTTTTACTTCCTGTCTGGCGCTGTCACACCTGTTTCCTGATTGTTCCTCCCCAGCTGTGTCTCATCACCCCCTATCACCTCATGTATTTAATCCTCATGTCTTCCCCTGTCTTGTTGCCAGTTCGTCGTACGTCACAGTCTTCGTCCCAGCACTCTTTCTTGTCTC
>NC_065511.1:33876-34860 GCF_006386435.1 Epinephelus moara
CTGTTAAACTGTTGAGCTGCAGAACGGACAATGAAATTGGTTGCAGCATGTGCTGCATCTTTTAATGTCTGGCAGTGATCGCCCGCTTTGTATTGAAATAAGCATCCTAAAAAAGAGATAACATAGTTAGTCAAATCCAACAGCAACCCTTTACATCTATTTCACAAACCAGCAGATTGTAGTAGCTTCTGTACCGAGGGGCGCTACAGTATTGTGAAAACGTCCTCAATCAAAATATATCCTGGTAAAACACTGTCAGTATGGAGTTAATAAAATGTGTCAGCAAAAACCTATGTAATTAAACCAACTTGTGATGTTGTCAAAAACACACCTTAGCATGTAACGTTGTAGCATCCGTGTAAGCCAGCATGCTAACAAGCTAACGCCGTTGCTGCAAACTATAGTAAAAGTAGGTTCGTTCGAGATGAGCCAGGCCTGCGCAGATTCGATCACCGGCGATCGGCGCACAATGCATGCCGGTTAGTTTTGTGTCCGACTTCATACCGACTTGCTCTGACGTATTACAAAAGTGGACGGCGATAAAACCGCGAGAGCAAGGGGGCCGCAGTTTTTAGAGCCAGGCACTGCAGTTGCTCTCCACCGACTGCACCGCCTGGCTCTCACCTGATCTAACAGCTGATTGGTTAAGATGTCGACTCAACAATATGACATTTTAGATAAACTACTCATTTTTGTTAAATTTTAGAATTCAAATAAACACAAGAAGTTTGTGCTCTCAAAAAGGATCAACACTCAGTGAAAAACCTAAGCCCTATGATAAGCTAATATGGCAAGGCTTAACTATATAAACCAATGAGCAGTGATAACTAGCATGTCTTTGGGGTCATCGGGTGGGAACCTCCTTTCACCAGTGTTTCGTCTAGTTGGTCCCACGACACCTCCAGGAGGCTAGACAGTGATCTCTGGCATCCCAGAGACACTCCCCTAATGCCAGGTCTCACTGCTCTCCACACCAACCAATAA
>NC_065511.1:35289-36646 GCF_006386435.1 Epinephelus moara
CTTCCCAAGGAACTGTCAGCTCAATGAAATAAACTATCCGTTGACTCACTGACCACAACACTAAGTCAGGCCTCTGCCTGGTACAAACTATTTCCTGGGGAACAACAAGCTTTCCCCCTAAATCTACTTGCATTTCCCAATCACAAGCACCTTCTAGGCGGCCACACCCTTGCCTCCTCACTAACTTATCCCTTCTGTATTAGAGATTAAGATTGTATTTGTCTGATTTGAAGGTTTATTCTGTGAACAGAAAACATGTTGTGTGACTGAAGGTGAAGGTTAGTTGTCAGAGACTGAATGCATTCATCATAAACTATACAGAGTCTACTGTACTATATATATATAGTATAATTAAAGCGCTTTGGGGTTGCATTTTTGATGTATGAAAGGCGCTATATAAATAAAGTTTAATTGATTGATTGATTGATTGATTGATTGATTGATTGATAATATTGGATGGTTTAATTATTGAAGTATTTAGCAACACCGAGACTTGTGGTCAGTGGGATGTGAGGATTCTTAAAATAACATCAGATGTGAAGCCCTGACTGTATGTGAAGCCCTGACTGTATCTGACTGAGCCTTAATGAAAGCTGTTGTCTTGTATTTTTTTCCCTCCGAAAATATGAACCTTATAGTCAAACACAGTTTATTCAGCCTGTGTAAGGTTGATGGGACAGGTCAAACTGATATGATGCTGATTTACAGGAGAATTCATATCAAATGGAGGTTAAACCATGAACATGAGCTACAGATCACCTGTAAAGCATTTTAATAAATGTATCTATCATAATTAAAACAACTGGAGACTGGAAACAAACTGATATATGGGTCTGATCACTTTTTAATGAATTGACATCATTCCAGACAGGATGTAAGTGTGTCTGTGACTTCCTGTACGGACTGAAGGCTGCTGGAAATTGTCGGGAAACTGTCCGACTTCACCGCAGCTTTTTGTCATGGCCCCCCGCTGCGGCCGCCTGCTCTCGTCTACTTTCCAGGCGAGGCGCAGTTCATCTCGAACGAGCCTAGTGTCATACTCAGCGGACTTTACGAAGGGTTAATGCATAATGAAGCCAGCCCATGGTAACTCACAGATCCATTTAAAGACAAAGTAGCCAACTTTTAACCTTAAACAATTAAAACTATACTCACGTTCTGTCATCTTGTCCTCTCTAACCATAGATATATAGGCTGCATCCCAAGTCTCTTAATTGTATACTGCTAACTCCTAACTCCTGACTTGAACCGGAAGTCGTTCGAGGTCTGCCATCTTTAAGGCCGTCTCATGTCTCTAATTCCTGCCAGTAAGGAGTTAGCATCATAGATATACAGTGGTGTGAAAAAGTGTTTGCCC
>NC_065511.1:37146-39323 GCF_006386435.1 Epinephelus moara
GGTCAGACACAGCCAGGTCAACAACAGAGAACACACCAGTGGACAGGCCATAGGTTATGACCAGGTCCAGGGTGTGTCCTCTGTTGTGAGTTGGCTGTGTGACGTGCTGTTTAAAATCCATGCAGGTTAAAAGGTTTAAAAATTCTCTGGACATTGGATCCAAGTTATTATCAACATGTAAATTAAAATCACCAGTTATTAAAATTCTGTTATAGGTGGTGTGTATGATTGTTAATAGTTCTGAAAAATCAGTGATAAAAGAGGTGGAATGGTGGGGCGGTCTGTAAACTGTGACACAAAGAATAGGAGGGCTGCCAAAAACAAAGGCATGATACTCAAATGATGAGTAGCTGTTAAAAGAAACTTCAGTAAAGTGCAGTGAATTTTTAGTGACTGAAGCAGTTCCGCCTCCTTTTTTACCCCCCCTAGTAGAAAATAAAAAATTAAAATTTGGTGGGCAGGCCTCAGTGAGAACAACAGGTGTGTCAATGCCAAGCCATGTCTCTGTTAAAAGAATACTGTCCAACTTGTTATCTAAAATCAGGTCATTTATGATAAAAGTTTTATTTAAAAGAGAGCGCACGTTCAGCACGGCCAGGTTAATGTCTGTGCCGAATGTGCGCTCATCATCACAATGTGGTGAGTGTGGAGCAGGTGTGAGGGGAACTAAGTTTTTGGGGTTGCTATTGGTCCATGGTGAAGTTGTTCTGTTAAATCTGTTAATGTTAAATTCTGACTGGGATGGATGTGGATGTGGGAGTGGGTTGGGGATGAACCAAAGAGGAAAGCAGGGGGGCGTGTGCGTCCAATGTATGTCAGTCACATGGGGCACACTGAACAGCGTGCTGAATGTTAGCCGCTAACATGCGGCTGCCCAGCCTACTCGGGTGAAGCCCGTCAGCCCTGAAAAAAGAGGACCGGTTTCAAAATAAGTTAAAATTGTCGATAAAAGTGAAACCATAGGTGCTACAGGCAGCCTGGACCCATGAATTGAGGGAGAGTAGCCGACTGAAGCGTTCTGCCCCGCGGGACAGTGTTGGTAGGGGACCGCTGATAAAGACCGACTTACCACAGTTTTTTAAAAGGTTAAAAAGAGCAACAAAATCCATTTTTGTCTGCTCTGATTGCCGGCGGGCCGTGTCGTTTGAGCCCAAATGGAAAATCAGCCGATTTATGGAGGAAGGGAGTGAATGAAGCAGTTCTGGAAGTTTGTCAACGATGACCGGAACTGTGGCTCCAGGAAAGCAGTGAGTTGTGGCGTTGAAAAAACGAATATTCCTGATGATGCTGTCTCCAAACAACACGGTGAAAGGGGGGAAAAGAGGACGAAGAGGAACACGATGGGGATTGGGTGACTCACATGAGGCAGGTGGACGGTCCATGCTGCGTGACCGGGGGGTCAGGAGCGGCGGCGACTAGGCGGTCCCGGCCCCGGCCCCGGCAGGAGCAGCGCCATCCCGGCTGTGGGAGAGGAGTCCCCCGGAGCGTCTCCGTACAGCCTCCTTTAGGAGCCTCCGACGCGCCGCGGAAGCCGATGTCCGGGATGGGAATCGATGGTCGGGTCCTGCAGCCGCGGCACTCCGGTCCACAGGTGCCAGCGAGGAAGATGCAGATCCATCTGTGCAGGGCGCTGCAGGTGTACCACCGGCCGGCGGAGAGGGAGCCACAGCACCGTTAGACGCAGAGGCCGACTCCTCCAAGCGGGGAGCGGCTGGAACAGCACCGGTTGGCAGGGAAGGAGCCGCAGCGGCAGCGTCTGCAGTGCCAGCGTCTGGATCTCCGTCCGATGCCAGGGCGCTGCAGTGCCAGCGTCTGGATCTCCGTCCGATGCCAGGGCGCTGTAGCAGTTTGACAGGCTGAGGCGCAGAGGTGAGGCAGCACAGCCAGGGCCTCTTTTACCCCTGCCGACCACCTCCACCCAAGGCCACCGGCTTTTACCCCTGCCGACCACCTCCACCCAAGGCCACCGGTGACTCGGTGTTGAGCTGGAGGACGGTGGAGGCCAAGCGCTGGGATCCCAGTGCACCGTGTCCTGGAGGGCCGCCGTGAGTGAGGCGATCTGGAGCGACTGTTCATGAGCCACCTCCTGGAGGGCGGTCAGCATGGAGGATTTGATGTTTAGCTCACCAGAGAGCCGGCGAATGTCCTCTTTCAGGTCAGAAATCTTTTTGTCTGCT
>NC_065511.1:39458-52516 GCF_006386435.1 Epinephelus moara
AAGTCAGCTGCTGAGTGAATAAGACATATCAGACCTGTCAGTCTACCTCAATCAATTCAATTTTATTTATAAAGCCCAATATCACAAATCACAATTTGCCTCACAGGGCTTTACAACATACGACATCCCTCTGTCCTTTGGACCCTCACAGCGGATAAGGAAAAACTCCCCCAAAAAAAACATTTAACAGGGAAAAAAATGGTAGAAACCTCATGAAGAGCAACTGAGGAGGGATCCCTCTTCCAGGACGGACAGACGTGTAATAGATGTTGTACAGAACAGATCAACATAATACATTAACAGTAATCCGTATGACACAATGAGACAGAAAGAGAGACAGAGAGAGAGAGAGACAGAGACAGAGACAGAGAGAGATGCAGGACAAACAGTAATGACAGTAGCTTACAACAACATTAATAAAAGTAATAATATTAATTAATATTAATCTTAATAATTAATATTACTTACAAGCTATTGAACATTGTTGCACTCACATGACATGCAGGACAATTAATGATGGGCAAATGTGTTTGTGTGAGAGACAGAGAGAGAGAGACAGAGAGAGATGCAGGACAGACGGTAATGACAGTAGCTTACAACAACATTAATGAAAGTAATAACTCCTCCGAGAACCGTCACCTTATCGTAGTGGAGGAGTTTGAGTGTCCTAATGACCCTAGGAGCTATGCTGTTGGGGGCATTTTGCCCCTGCTAGGGTTTCCCATGGCAGATTGGTTCTGGGCGAAGGGTCAGACGAAGAACGGTTCAAAGGACCCTTCATGGTGGATATTAACAAGGACTTGTGTACCCGGCCCGGAGGGTTACTGGGGCCCCGCCCTGGAGCCAGGCCTGGGGTCGGGGCCCGTGGGCGAGCGCCTGGTGGCCAGGCCTTCGCCCATGGGACCCGGCCGGGCCCAGCCCGAACCGGCTACATGGGCTCGTCCCCCTGCAGGCCCACCACCCGCAGAGGGATCCGGAAGGGATCGGTGCAGTGTGGATTGGGCAGCAGACCGAGGCGGGGGCCTTGGCGGTCCTATCCTCGGCTACGGAAGTTGGCTCTTGGGACATGGAATGTCACCTCTCTTGCAGGGAAGGAGCCGGAGCTTGTGGAAGAGGTTGAGCGTTACCGGCTAGATATAGTCGGCCTCACCTTGACACATAGTTCCGGCTCCAAGAACCCAAAGGAGGGGTTGGACCCTCTCCTTTGCTGGAGTTGCTCCAGGTGAGAGGCGGAGGGCCGAGGTGGGCTTTCTGATAGCCCCCAGACTCTCTGCCTGTACGTTGGGGTTCACCCCAGTAGACGAAAGGGTTGCTTCCCCACGCCTTCGGGTCAGGGAACGGGTCCTGACTGTTGTCTGCGCTTATGCGCTGAACAGCAGTTCAGAGTACCTGCCCTTTTTGGAGTCCCTGGGACGGGTGCTGGATAGTGCCCCGACCAGGGACTCCATTGTTCTGCTGCGGGACTTTAACGCTCACGTGGGCAATGACAGCAGGACCTGGAGGGGCGTGATTGGGAGGAACGGCCTGCCCGATCTGAACCCGAGCGGTGTTCAGTTATTGGACTTCTGTGCGGGTGGCAGTTTGGCCATAATGAACACCATGTTCGAACATAAGGATGTCCATTGGTGCACATGGCACCAGGACAGCCTAGGGCACAGGTCAATGATTGACTTTGTAGTCGTATCATTTGACCTGCGGCCGTATGTTCTGGACACTCAGGTGAAGAGAGGAGCAGAGCTGTCAACTGATCACCACCTGGTGGTGAGTTGGATCAGATGGCAGGGGAGGACGCCGCGCAGACCTGGCAGGCCTAAACGAGCAGTGAGAGTCTGCTGGGAACGCCTGGCGGAAGAACCGGTCAAGATGATCTTCAACTCCCACCTCTGGGAGAGCTTCGACCGCGTCCCAAGGGCGGAGGGGGACATTGAGTCGGAATGGGCCTTGTTCCGCTCTGCAATTGTTGAGGCAGCTGTTGTGAGCTGTGGCCGCAAGGTCGCTGGGGCCAGTCGCAGCGGTAATCCACGAACCCGCTGGTGGACACCAGAGGTGAGGGGAGCCAAGCCAAGCACCGGCGGGCCAAGCAAAAACGCGGGCGTGGGAGGAGTTCGGTGAGGCCATGGAGAAAGACTATCGATCGGCTCCAAAGTGGTTCTGGCAAACGGTCTGGCGCCTCAGGGGGGGAAGGCGGCAACTTGCTCACATTGTTTACAGTGGGGGCGGGGAGCTGCTGACGTCAACTGGAGAAGGCTTACGACCGTGTCCCCAGGGGCATCCTGTGGGGGGTGCTCCGGGAGTATGGGGTTGGTGGCCCCTTGCTAGGGGCCATCCAGTCCCTGTACCGAAGGAGCGTGAGTCTGGTTCGCATGGCCGGCAGTAAGTCGGACCTGTTCCCAGTGAGAGTTGGACTCCGCCAGGGCTGCCCTTTATCACCGGTTCTGTTCATAACTTTCATGGACAGAATTTCTAGGCGCAGCCGAGTGGTGGAGGGTGTTAGGTTCGGTGACGGGAGGATCTCGTCCCTGCTTTTTGCAGATGACGTGGTCCTCCTAGCTCCATCGAACAGTGACCTCCAGCTCTTGGTGGGAAGGTTCGCAGCCGAGTGTGAAGCGGCTGGGATGAGAATCAGCACCTCCAAGTCTGAGGCCATGGTCCTCAGCCGGAAAAGGGTGGATTGCCCACTCCAGGTCGGGGGAGAGGTCCTGCCTCAGGTGGAGGAGTTTAAGTATCTCGGGATCTTGTTCACGAGTGAGGGTAGGATGGAGCGGGAGATTGACAGGCGGATTGGGGCGGCGTCAGCAGTGATGCAGGCGCTTAACCGGTCCGTTGTGGTGAAGAGGGAGCTTAGCCAGAAAGCGAAGCTCTCGATTTACCGGTCGATCTACGTTCCAATCCTCACCTATGGTCACGAGCTCTGGGTAGTGACCGAAAGAATGAGATCGCGAGTGCAAGCGGCCGAAATGAGTTTCCTCCGCAGGGTGGCTGGGCTCAGCCTTAGGGATAGGGTGAGGAGCTCAGACATCCGGGAGGGACTCGGAGTAGAGCCGCTGCTCCTCCACATCGAGAGGAGCCAGTTGAGGTGGTTCGGGCATCTGGTAAGGATGCCTTCCGGACGCCTCCCTTGGGAGGTGTTTCGGGCATGTCCAACCGGGAGGAGACCTCGGGGCCGCCCCAGGACACGCTGGAGGGATTACATCGCCCAGCTGGCCTGGGAACGCCTCGGGGTTCCCTCGGAAGAGCTGACGGAAGTAGTTGGGGAGAGGAGAGCTGCCCCTGCGATCCAGACCCAGATAAGCGGAGGACGACGAGACGAGACGAGAATAATATTAATTAATATTAATATTAATAATTAATATTACCTACAAGCTATTCAACATTATTCCACTCACATGACATGCAGGACAATTAATGATGGGCAAATGTGTGTGTTTGTGTGTGTGTGTGTGTGGTTCTGGACATGAGCAGCTGCACATTTAACAGCCACACATCACCGACAGTCTGCTGNACATGACATGCAGGACAATTAATGATGGGCAAATGTGTGTGTTTGTGTGTGTGTGTGTGGTTCTGGACATGAGCAGCTGCACATTTAACAGCCACACATCACCGACAGTCTGCTGAACAACGCAATGGGTTGTGAATAAAATAAACTTAATTACAACATGACAGTCTTGCACGAAATATCATCAACGTTACTCTTTGTAGTCACGTAGGCATGTGAATTACAGCATTTCATTGCAAAGAATGCATGTAACGGATACTCTTGCGCTGTTTCTCCGCCATCTCGTTCAAATGAGCCAGATGTAGGGGGCGGGTATTTATACGTAAGGGCCTCAAGATGAAAAAGACTTCCCATTAGGAACCTCTCGTGTTACCTTACTCATCGCACCTAACAGATCCCTCCTAACTCCTAACGCTAACTCCTTACTGGCAGGAATAAGAGACACGAGACGGCCTTAAAGATGGCCGACCTCGAATGACTTCCGGTTTTTGAAAGGAGTTAGGAGTTAGCAGTATAAAATTAAGAGATTTGGGACGTACCCTATGTATATATGTCTGTGGTTTTTAGAGCCAGGCGCTGCAGTTGCTCTCCACCAACTGCACCGCCTGGCTCTCACCTGATCTAACAGCTGATTAGTTTAGATGTCGACTCAACAAGATGACGTTTTAGATAAATGTCATCTTGTTGAGTCGACATCTAAACCAATCAGCTGTTAGATGTCGACTCAACAAGATGATGTTTTAGATAAACTTTTCATTTTTGTTGAATTTTAGAGATTAAGATTGTATTTGTCTGATCTGAAGGTTTATTCTGTGAACAGAAAACATGTGTGACTGATGGGGAAGTTTAGTTGTCAGAGACTAAATAGCTACATTCATCATAAACTATACAGAGTCAGTCTACTGTATAGGCCTATTAACACTGGACTTTTTTAATTGTTGAAGTATTTAGCAACACACAGACTTGTGGTCAGTGGGATGTGAGGATTCTTAAAATAACATCTGTACAGATTTGAAGCCCTGACTGTATCTGACTTAATGAAAGCTGTTGTCTTGTATTTTTTTCCTCTGAAAATATTAACCTTATAGGCTAGTCAAGCACTGTTTATTCAGCCCCTGTAGATGAGGGGACAGGTCAAACTGATATGATGCTGATTTACAGGAGAATTCATGTCAAATGGAGGTTAAACCATTAACATAAACTACAGATCACCTGTAAAGCATTTTAATAAATTAATCTATCATGATTAAAACAACTGGAGGCTGAAAACAAACTGATATAGGCTATGGGTCTGATCACTTTTTTAATGAATTGACATCATTCCAGACAGGATTAAGTGTGTCTGTGACTTCCTGTACGGACTGAAGGTTGCTGGAAACTGTCGGTAAACTGTCCGACTTCACCGCGGCTTTTTGTCACCGCCCCCTGCTGCGGCCACCTGCTCTCGTCTATGTCATAAGAATTTCTTTGTAATGACCTTTAAAGGAAATAGAGACCGGAGCCGAAATATCAAAGTTTAACAGAATTTATTATCTTGTACAAGAGGAGCGTTTCGCAGTGCAACACACAAGATGAGGTTACAGAGAAAAAGCTCCCTGAGGAGCATACACTGCAGGTTTTTATACAGTATATCTGGGCGTTGGATACAAGAGGTTTCAGTTCCCCTAATCTATCAAGTACACACTCTATTGATAACAATGGTTGTCAGTTGGTGTGACGTCTTGTCTCACGGTCCTCCGGGTGACCTTGTCCTTGTCCTGTCTCCGACCCTCTGTTTCTCTCGCTTCCTCTTACATATGTTATGATAAACTTCCTTTTGCACTTAACCATCTGCTGATCTTGCAGTTGCTATAGCATTAAACAGGAACCTCCAGAACTTACACAACACAATGGCATGTTTACATCTTGTGATCATAATTTTTATAACAGTCTACTTTCCAGGCGAGGCGCAGTTCATCTCGAACGAGCCTAATGTTACCTTGGAGAATAATAAACAAACAATAGCCTACCAGAGGCTTATGAGACAGCATAAAACGTAAAGCCTTATTTTTATTTTTTAAACAACAAAAGTCTGATTTCTGTTTCTTACAAGAATCACACTCAGTCATAAATGATACTAATTTCTGGAAAACTCAGTGGGGAAATGACATATGGTTTTCGCATGGCTCAGAACGATCAGCAGGAGTAACCTCCCCGAAAAACAAATTTGAAGGAGCTATATTACACTCAGAGAGTGACCAAAACGGCAGATTCCTTATACTAATTACTAAGATTAATGACATTATTGTCCTTCTGGCTAATGTATATGGTTATAACACCAAAGCTGAAAATGACTTCTTATTTGATACTTTGGAATCTCGCTTTATATTTTTGGTTATCTAAATATCCAAACATGCTGTTTGTTGTTGGTGGTGATTTCAATGTTACGGTAGATGACTCTGTAGATAGATGGCCTCCAAAAAATAGAACAAATTCTCCCTCCAATGTAACGTTATTTAGGCTAAAATTCCAATTTGTAGACATCTGGAGAAAAAAAGAATCCAAATGCCAAATCTTATACATGGGCTGATAAAACTGGTACCTGTAGGTCACTAATCAATTATTGGTTAATCTCAAATAGTCTAGATGAAAATAATATTCATGTTAATATTATGATTACTCCGCTCACAGATCTAAATCTTCAAATTAACTTTAAACCCAATGCCAGTATCACCTACCGGAACTCATACTGGAAACTCAACAACTCAGTTTTAAAACATAAAACTGTTATAGAAAAGATCCACTTTTTAATAAAATGCTACTGGCATAGGGCTTTAGCTGATAAATGTTTCTATAAGAACTGAGAACTGTTGAAATTCCAGACAGCAAAATACTTAAGAGGCTACAGATCCTCTTTGGCCAAATTAAGAAAAGAGGAAGAAACAAAAGTAATTACCAAAATTGCCACTCGTACTCAGTGTATGCCTGAAGATCTAACAGAAGATGACAAGAACTAACTGAGCAGCAGCTCAAGCTCAAGTTAGATGAAATATACAGAGTTAAAGCAGAAGGAGATTTTGTGAGATAGAAGGCAATGGCTGGAGGAAGGGGAGCAAAATACAGCATATTTCTTTAGGCTGGAAAAGTCACGCAGTAGAACAAACTGCATTCAAAAACTTAATATTGATGGAGCTGTCACAGATGATCCTCAAAAGATATCCAACCATTGTTTATTGTTCTATAGGAACCTGTATAAGTCACACTATGGTGAAAATGCAACGAAATATTTTTTTGGATATCTCTCTCAGTTAAAATCTATTAACACTGACCAAAGGGACCTCTGTGACAAGCAAGTAACATTGGAAGAAGTCAGATCTGCCATTCAGCAACTGAAATTAAACAAATCTCCTGCAACTGATGGCTTAACATCTGAGTTTTACGTAACATTTGCCGATAAACTTGCTCCCTTCCTCCATGGTGTATTTACCGAAAGCATCCATAACCAGACTCTTCCTCCTATTTTATACCAAGGGCTTTTAACACTTAGGCCTATTCCTAAGCCTAAGAAGGACCAACTTCGCATTGATAATTGGAGACCAATCTGTCTCCTCAATAATGATTATAAATTCTTAGCTGGAATCTTTGCCAAAAGGATTAAAGCAGTACTGGATCACATTATTGATGAAACGCAAAGAGGGTTTATGAAGGGCAGACATATATCCAACAACATAAGACTTGTCCTGGATCTAATAGATTATTGATTGATTGATTTGTTTATTTAAGTGTCATGCACGTTAAAGTGCCCAGCCCACATGGGCTTACAAGACACTACACAGTATATGTACAAACAATTCAAAGATGGCAAAAACAAGAATCTTATGTATCCATCGTCATCGACAACAAAAAAAGGTCAAAGTATTGTACTCTTATGTGGGATACAGTGTTTTCTGTCTTAATGTCCATGCTTTTTCAATAAATCTAGCTAAGACATAGATCTCTTCCTTGAAGAACCAACTCAACATATCAAATTCCGACATCCAAAATAAGTCAGGATTCTTCCCCTGAACTTTTTCAAACAAAGATTTCCTCAAGTCATTGTACAAAGGGCAATGAAACAAGAAATGAAATTCATCCTCAACAATATCAAGATCACACAAAACACAAATACGCTGCTCTTCAGGGATACCCCACTTCAATCGCCAGGGGCAAGATACCAGATCTTAACTGTGCACACAAGGACCTCTGACCTCTCCCTAAATTTAAGGTTAAGTATGGTTCTGTATAGTAGTCCTCTTTAATTTGAACATAGCTTCTAAGTTTGGGTTTCCTCCAAATCTCCTGCTTCCATTGTTTCTTATGGAGATTAAATAGTTTTTGTTTAACTGTATCTATCTTACACTGCAGGTTATTACTAAAAATATAATATAAATCAGAGTGAGAGAATACTGCAGAGACATCTCTTGACCAAGGGAAATTATGGGCTCGATCCCATTTAAAAATCTTTTTGGTTAGCCTTTCGTCTGGCAGCCGAAGAAGTCGGTTCCAGAGCCGAACCATTTCGCATCTTTGCTTAACAAGACAGGATTCCCAACCTGTGTCCCCATCAACAACACCCTTTGCAGTGAATTTATGAACTCCAAGATAGCACCTCAGGGCGCGACTCTGAATCGTGTTACTTTCAGGGGAATCCCTAAAGCCCCATATTCCAGCCGCATAAAATAAGACTGAGCCAACCATTGAATTAAAGAGCTTAGAAAATGTTAAAAACCCAAGGTCAGGACACCTTTTAATTTTATTCATTACTGACCCTAAAGCCCTTCCTGCTGACTCTGCCAGTGCTTTCCTTCCTTCGTAGAAATTCATATTTTCTGTAAAAACAAAACCAAGATACTTATAAGAAGAGGTATATATAAGAGGTCTCGATCCAAGCTGGAATATATAGCTACTTTGCTGCACATGATTATTTCGAAAATGCATAATTTGTGTCTTTTCACTATTAATAGCCAGTCGCCACTTATAGCACCATGAACTCATAATATTCAACATCCTCTGTAAATTAATTTCAGTCTCAGCAACCAACAAAATATCATCGGCATATAACAAAATACTTAAATTAAAGTCTTCAATATCTATGCCAAGCTTAGCCTGCTTGATTTCTTGAGCCAAATCGTTTACATAAAGGGCAAATAAAGTTGGGGAGAGAACATCTCCTTGCTTAACTCCAATGGAGTAGGAAACCAGTCAGTCCTAAGATTATTTAACTGAATACAAGTGACTGGGTCCTTATATAGGGATTTAATTGCACTATAAAATTTACCACCAATACCAGAAGATATGAATTTATATTCCAAAAGGTCTCTATTTATCCAATCAAAGGTTTTTTTAAAGTCGACAAAACAAACAAAAGTCTCTTTATGCTCCTGTAATCTTGCTCTCACAATAGAAGATAAAACATAAATATTTTTAATTTTTAATTTTATATACTTTATTAATCCCCGAGGGGAAATTCAATTTTTCACTCTGTTGTCAATTACACACAGGTCCGAACACACACATGCACAAACTGGACCTATACATGCACTAAGTGGAGAGATGTCAGAGTGGGCTGCCCATGACAGGCGCTCTGAGCGGTTGGGGGGTTAGGGTTAGGTCAATACATGCCCTGTTTTCCCTGAAGCCATTTTGCTCATCCACCATCACACCCCGAGACTCTAAAAAATCATTTAATCTATTGTTCAGAAGACCTGAATATAATTTGTAGACTGTACTAATTAGACTGATACCTCTGTAATTTAAAGGAACTCGTGGGTCCGCTTTTGCAGATTTAGGAGTAGGTTTGATTCTAGATTTGTTCCACACTGATGGAATAATACCATCCTGGAAACACTTCTGAAACAAACCATGTAAAGTCCTTAGCATACTGGGAGCTTTTAGGGCTTCGTTAGGAATCTCATCAACTCCTACAGCTTTATTTAATTTTGCTTTATCAGCAACCTTCTGCACCTCCTCTAACGTGATGTCATCATTCAGTATATGGTCAGAGCAATGCATTGCATTGTTCATATCTTTCTCCAACTCACCCTTCAGTCTGCAAACTTCATTTAAGAAGTGATCATTAAATAATAGAGGATTATTGCCAGTATACAGATTACGATAATCCCTTTCCCACTGTTTAAGTATCAAATCAATTTCAAAAGAAGATTCACCATCATCCTTTAAAATTTCAAGAGGAATAAGTAAAGTCTTTTGAGGGCCAAGTTTATTTATTTCCCTCCAGAATTGCTGTGGGTTTCTACTTTCTAGCTGTTCTAACTGAAGTGCTTGTCCTCTTCTGAAGCGTCTTTTGAAATACCTAAGCCTTCTATCAAAATTGAATTGACACTGTTTAAATTCATCTTTCAGATCCCTTTTCTTATGTTGCTCCTTACATTTAAGAAACATTTTTTCTGCTGAGCGCAATTTAGTCCATAATTCATTTAGCTCAGTATTCCAATATGGACGCTTCATTCGATGACACTTCCTCAAAATATGTTTTTTGAGTGTTCCATGCTTGTCCATCTCCTTATACAACAGCTCACAGAGACGATCATAACACTGGTCGATATTACCCTGTTTATTCTGACCACCTTCAAGCTGATGTAAAATCTCTAAGAGAGCCCTACAGCACATTTCAGAGGATAGAAAATTAACAGGGAAATTTCTATTTTGTCTGTTAATCTTGAACTCAGTACGTACACTTTGAGGATTATTAAGGAGATTCCCCATTGAAATCTTAAACACAATATTGAGTGGTCTGGCAGTCTACTGCGCTCATCAATCAGACTGAGAGCTTCATGTCCAACGCTCTCCGCAAGATCAGACACCCCCATGACTATTCACACCTGTATCCAATATCACTCTGGGCGAAATATCTTCTTCAATATAATCTCTCAAGTCTGCGATGCGGCTGTTAAAGTCCCCGCAGATAGTCTATAGACAGAATCTGCATCAGTAGAATAACTCAAAGCTATTAAATGACTAAAGAAAAGATCGGCGTTTCGACCCCATGTTGACATTTCTGGTGATAAGTAGCAGGAAATTATAATAAAAGCATAGCCTAATGTGACAACCGATGCTCAAAACGTAAACAGATGATTCCATCATATGATTTATCTGTTATGTTAACATCAAACTGGTCAAAAACAGTGTTCTTAACAAAAATACCAACACCACCGGAGGCTTTTAACGGCTCTCCTGTGGGCAGTGCGATTATGACCAAACCACACAAATCCATCCATTTCTGGAGCATGGCAGGATAAATGAGTCTCATTTAAACAAATGAAGTCGGGTTCAAGAGAGCGAGGCAGTAGCCTACTTTCCTGAGTTCACAGTTATTCAAAGTCCATCCATTAACATTCCATTGAACTAAGCGAAACTGTTCATTTACGGGCTGGGCATATTCACTTCAAACCGGCCCTGTAGTGGAGAACCCTAGGGGTGGGTAGTTGGTTCAGGGGTATCACCGAGTCCACTTCGGAGTGTCGGCCAGGACACCACTTTCAGCCAAATCTCCAGAGACTCAATAAAGAGGAGGCCAGTGACTGTGTCAGATCCTGTTTATTTTCCCTCTTACAGGCTGTTTGGTTCTGTGGTTCTGAACATAAGAATGACAAATACATAATGAATAAATCATAAAGAAACCACTTAGCTCAGATTGAATGAACATAAAACAACATGAGCACTGGCACAATTACAGCTCTGAAACACATCCCAGCTAACCAGCCCACCCATAGATCGACACATATGAACACTCTCAGCACCAACACAACACTCCACGTAACATCGCGCTGAATAACCGGCATGATAACGATCGGTATAAACACGGGCATATCACATGACACTCGCTATACTCGTCGGAGACGTAAGCTAGCGGCTATAACTAGCATACGCGGCCGCAGCATGGCGAATACTACAGCCACACATCATCCGGCTCATACATCCACCACTGCAGCAACACAATCCAACACACTCACAATACGCACACGTACTTACATGCTTCATTCACGCACAGACCAGTCGCCATAACACGAACCGATGACCCGACGGTAACTTCTCACTCCCGTCATTCACCGCGGCCACACACCCCCCCTCCCTGACCGAGTGCGGTCAGTTACGATATAAACCCAGCAGAGGGCTCTGCTCCCCCATTAATCAACTAACACCATTTCTAACATATCTAACAGCAGCAAATATACATTAACTTTGGGGTCTTTTCTACAGGCCCCACTCCTCCGGCTGCGTTTTCCGTAGGCGCTCGCTTCACCAATCGACCATTCCTCGCCACGTAAAAATGCTTCCCAGCAGGTGTCTCTCTGAGAAGAGTCCTAAAATTATAATCCAACAGCCGTTCTGTGTGCGATTTGGCGGATGAAACATAAACTCTCTGGTAGCGATCGTGGCTCTTCAGCTGTGCTTTTCTCCTGAGCACCGCCACTTTCTCTTGCACCGATCGGAGTTCAACTTTTACCAGCCCCGGCGGGCGGCCTCTCGTGCGTATGCGCTCCACTGCGACTGGGTCGGGAACTGGGTCACACTGAAGGCCCTCACGCAGTAGGTCTTTCACCAGCGCCATCAGATCTTCATTTTCCGCGTGTGGTAATCCCACTATGATTAGTGAGACGTCTGGATCGAACACATATTTCTTGTTTACGACTCTCTCGGCTATTTTCAGCTCAATCGCTTCCCTTCTTGAGCTCAGGATCCCCACTTCCAGATCCAAACTATGATTCATTTCTTTGACCGTTTTTTCCAGCTCCTTTTTCATTACAGCTTGGTTCTCAGAGGTCAATCTTTCCATCACCCCGCGCAGGTTATCAATTTTACTATTCACCTGCTTCTCCAACACGCTCTGCATGCGGTCCATCTTCGTATTGAGTGCTTTAAGTTCATTCATTAAAGCAGCGTTGCCGTTGCTCTCAGCGTCAGAATTTTTTGATCTCCGTGCTCTCGAGTCATCAGCCATGATCCCACACAGGTAAGACACAAAACGGGCACCAACAGTTTATAAACCAGTTCAAGAAATTTTTGTGAAATTATGCTGACTACTGCCCTGACGACAGTTTTATTTTATTTCTAGACTTTTGCAAAGCATTTGATACCATTGAACATAAATTTATGTTTCAGACATTACAGAAATTCAGCTTTGGTAAGTACTTTTGTTCAGCAATTGAGACCATGTATAAGAAAGCAAATTGTTCAATTAAAATGCAGACAGGTACTTCTCCACGGTTTGATTTAGGCTGTGGAATCAGGCAGGGCTGCTCTGTGTCACCTTATTTATTTTTGTTATGTGCCCAGCTGGGGGGTAGCCTATTCCAGAAAGCAGGTTATGTGAAAACTCAGAGTAAGTTAACCCTGAGATGAGGGAAACTGAGTTATCCGTTCCAGAAAGAGAGGTAACTGAAACTCTGAGTCAGTCACCATGGTAACAGACTCTGTGAACATAACCTGCTCGCTGACAGGTTTTCTTCAATAAACCCTGCGTTTTTCTCTGTCTCCTCCCTCTTACACGCGGTTTCATTTCCTCATTCATTCAGTCCGT
>NC_065511.1:53480-59974 GCF_006386435.1 Epinephelus moara
CCTCTGATGACCATTCATAGTTCAATTCAAAACTTATTTTAGGAAATAAATCCATATTTTTGGCTGTTTGACAGTGGATGAATTAATTAGCCTACAACGCAACTGCTGACCTAACTGACACTAACCGTCAGTTTTGATTTGATTGTTGATTGCAATCAGCTGTGAGGCGGAGTGATACATACTCAGTGAAATAACCGTGATGTTGTACTCCAATATCATCACGGTTTTACTGTCTCTCGACCAATCAGATTGCATGGCCGGAACCAACTGTTGTATAATATTAGCCTATATATTATTAATATAATGTAATAGCCTATCTACAGCCTGATACATAGTCAGATTCCACCACTTTATCTTCATTAAGAATTATGTAAGTCTGATAAATGATGAATAAACGGACAACACTGAATAAAACTTTTTATTAACTTTATGGTTAACTTATTTACACTTTCCTCGCTCTGACTCAGGCTCTTCTTTTAAAGATAAACGTGCACCGTCTGCTACACATGCATTGATATCTCTACATACACTGGATTAAAATGGAGGCTCTGTTTTTACCTGTTGCCATGGTGAATCGTGGAGTCGGAGCTCCATTGATGATGGCTTTTTATTGTCGGTTTAACTCAGAGTAAACATACTCAGAGTTGACTGAACTAACTCAAATCAGCTGTTCTGGAACCAGTAACTCAGAGTTTCCCATCTCAGGGTAAATCAACTCAGAGTTCAGGGTTAGACTCAGAGTTTGTTGAACCTCCTACCTGGAATAGCCTACCCCTCTGATCACTGCACTCTTGCGCTGCATTTGTCATCAGGGGCCTGTATCACAAAGCGAGATCAACCTTTCCTGGGTTACTCAGACCTACCCAGGGTTGACTAACCCTAACAATGGCAATCAGGATAATCGGTATCACGACGCGGGTTATCAACTAGGTAACTCGACCCAGGTTTGTCTTGTCAAGAGCCGTGAACGGGTAGGATCCAAGGCAGCCAACCAATGGCAATCATGAGTGCTAAACACACCCCCGCTGCAGACATAGCGCCGTACTTCTCCTGTGAGGAGCAGAGATTAATCATAACAAAATATGAAGAGGAGAAAATATATATAAAAGAAAAAGGAAACACCGTGGCGGCTGCGAAGAGGAGGCAACATGGCAACGTATAGCCAACTGTATAAATGCGTAAGTTACTCATCTGACACTATCAAACCCGTGAATCCCATGAAATCAATGTTCTGTAGAGATGAATTGCGTGTACTACAATTACCATCTAATTCCCCCAGATCCAACCTCTCAGGTGTAAAACGGACATGGGAGCAAATAAAGAACAAGCACAAAAACATCATTGCGTCTGGTAAGTTGGCCTTTTTAATGTCATACCCTGCATATAAATCTACCAAGTTAATAGTCTGAATAAAATTATCCTGCCATTGAGTGTTAGAAATCAACAGCTGAGCAAAATATATACTCCCTTTATTTAAAAAATGTAGAAATGATATTTAACATTTCCAGCAGCAAAGCTGTCAATCAGGCACATTATCTCTAACAGGGACAATTTTCCCCCAGACCTTCGGCACTAATTGATGGTGCTATTAAGTGCCTCCAAAATATTGTGAAATGCCTCAATTTCTTTTACTAGTTAAATAATTAAACTTCCTGTAATGACTGGGCTGCATTTCTGTTTCAGTCTCCTACAGAATGTGAGCTCTGCAGACTGAAGTTCATATACATTCTAAAATGATGTGCTGTTTCACATTAGCATTACATCCTTTGTCCCTTCCTAGTATATTACCTCTGACTGTATATTACCTATTGGACTGTCACCTTTCTAATCCCACATGGGAGTAGCTTCAGTGTCACCACATTTCCCCTTCTGATTTACACTGCTACAGCCAACAGGAAGAAGAATCAGCGCAAGCAGACAGGGCTGGGTGGTCCCTCACAGGAATACACCCCTGCTGAGGAGCTGGCCCTGGCAAAGAATGAGGGTCGCCCCATAATGGACGGGGTGGAAGGGGGGGTGGCCTCTGTCCCTGGTTCCACCTCGGACTCCAAATATGTCCAAAGTACGTATGTGTCAGTGTCAAACCTTGGGCATTTACATCATATCATTGTGACCTTACTAACACAGGCCCATCCACTTTCCCCTCAGTTGATGGAGATACATTGGTGCTGGTGGTGCCAGACTGTGTCTCAGGCAGAGGTAGGCCTACAGTAATTCACACATCAGTCACACATCAGCATATGATCAGCACATGGCTAACAGACCACTTCTATACTGTCTCTACAGCCGGTGGACCATGGGGATGCAGAGACACTGTCAGTTTCCTCTGAAGGGGCTGTGGAGGTACAGTATCACCTTATAGTTCCCTACCACGTATCGTAGAGTAGAACCTGCCCACATCAACACAGATTGTAGGAGTGTATAGATTTGGCTGTGACTGAATGGTGGTGGTCTGCACATGGGGTTTAACAACAACCACTTCCAGTGTTCAGTACTACTATTGCTACCACTGCTATGTTAATATTGCAGGAAGAAACACGCAGCACAGAGCAGTGTTCCTTTATTGCATTATAAATAAGATGTCCTAGCTAAAACACTTTACATGCTTTAACCCATGTGCTCCATATTTTACTTGTTTCAGGCAACAACTGATGCTGTGAGGGCCCTCTACAAGAGGAGTCTGGAGCAGGACATAAAATACAAGGCCTTGAAAATACAAAAAACAGAGCTCCAGATTGAGTACATAAAATTGAAAATCAAGAAGCTAAAGAGGGAAGGTAAGTGAGTAATTTATTTATTGCACTATAAGTGGGAGTTGGTCCTCAAATAAATGTTAACTGGCTAAATAAAGGTCACATTAATTTAAATAAGTGAAACTTCTTTTGTGTTCAGCTCTCAAATGCACAGTGCATGGGGTCACTGTTGGCTGTATGTTAGTTAACAAACTAGACATCACAACTACATTGTCAGTAGCATCAGGGATAAGTAGCTCACTGCAACCCCCAGTACTGCTACTGTGACCCTGACAACATTATTCCACACCATTTAAGCCATTAACACAAGTTGATACATTCATACTGTACCATTCAATACAAAGAGCTTTTCAGGGTGTCAACACTTTAAGCCAAAATTCAAACACCTTCATTAAGATGCAAGCATCACTAATGTGCTTATGTTCTTCTTTCTTACAGGGATGGATGAATGACTAAATGAGTGACAAATAAAAAGTGTAAGCCAAAAACAGCCTCTTTCTGTAAGGAGGAAAAGAAAACCAGCCTCTATCTTTGAGGGGACACAAAAACGGCCTCTATCTTTATGGGGAGGAAAAAAAAAACGGCCTCTATCTATGAGGGGGTCTACATAAATTGCAGAGTAATGGCCTCCCTGACTGCCCGGCCTGTAGGAAAGTCTAGGTGGATGGGGTCCACCACATCAGGGGGCTGAAGGTCAAACTGTGGGTCTCTCTCCCTCCTAATTGTTGCAATGTTATGCAGCACACAACAGGCAGCAATTATCTTGCACGCCCTGTCTGGGGCCACTCTCAGCTGGCGCAGACAGGCAAAGCGGGCCTTCAGGACTCCAAAAGTCTGCTCAATCCTGGCCCTTGTCGAATTGTGGGCCCTGTTGTACAGGGCCTGTGGTCCTGGGTCAGGCCCAGGGTAGGGGGTCATTAAATATGGCTGGAGAGCATACCCCCTATCTCCAAGCAGCACCCCACTGAAGTCTCCTGTAGATGAGGGGAAAATTGGCAGGATCAGTACTACAATTTGCAGTTTGTATCTTATCCTATTATTTATGAAATTACTTCTGCAGTACTTTTTGTTCCTATTTTTCAACTTGTACATAAGCACCACAATGACCAAGTCAGATTCCTTGTATGTGTAAAGGTAATTGGCAATGAACTCGATTCTGATTGAAGTACATATTGTAATACATAATAGCATGCAATGTACAGTTGCCATACCTTGCTGCAGTCTGCGGCAGAGTGTGCTCTCATTGAACACACGAGAGTCATGTACAGAGCCGGGCCACCTAGCCTCAGCGCTGGTGATTAGGCAGTTGGGGTCACAGGTCATCTGCAGAGAGATTTGGTAACAGTTCCACAGCATCAGTCACTGCGGCATTAATGTATATTTGATACCCTGTATATTTATATTAAGGTTTAACTTTCAACAGGGACAATACATACAACATTGCCACATAGAATGGGAAAATGTGATGCATATAAGACGTCTAGCTTCAGCTAATTTGCAGTCTTTGTCCCTGGTCAGGCTTTAGAATACAATAAAAGAATATAGCCTACTGAATACAATACAAATGCAATGATACAATGAATAATATGATACAATGAATAAGTATCATGACTACATAAATACAGTTGCAATTGCAGATTAAGAACACGAGTTATAAGACATGTTAGATATGGACATGTGATGGTGATTCCCACTCTGTTTAACATGGACAACAGGCGTCAACCCCCCCCCCCCCCCCCCCCCCCCCAGGATTTACCTGTACATTGAGGCTGTGACGGTCAACATAATCCCCCTCATCCTCATCCTCACACAGAGGCGCGGAGATGGGGATGAGTGTGCCGTCAACACAGCCAAGCACTCTGGGGAAGCCTGTGATAACAGTACAGTTGGCTGCATTTAATGCGCTACATTACAACAGTTAAAGTATAGTGGGGTCTGCACAGTAGGCTATATTGAGTGGTCAAATGGGTTACGTTACCTGCAATCTCATAAAACTGCTGCTTGATAACGTGTGTTTGCAGGTGGCCTGGAAACACAATGAACTCATCAATCAAATGGTTCAGGGCTGCGGCGACTTGATGGACAGTGCGGCAGACGGTGTGCTTACTCAGCGGCTCCGCATCCCCGACACTGTAAAGAAAACTGCCCGTGGCAAAAAACCGTAGGGCGATGCAGACTGACTGCGGGACAGTGAGGGCAGCGCTCCTGCGGGTCGCACGGGCGACGTGGGGCTCCAGGATCTGGCAAATGTACTCCAGCCCGGGCCGCGAAAAGCGTTACCGCTCGTGTAAGTGCTGATCCGGGTGTTGGAAGGGATCTGCCCGGTCCAGGGAGATCCTTTCACGCCGTAGCGCTCTCCTCACAATTTGCGCTCTCCTGTCAACTGGGTTTGGGATAAACGGGCAGGCCATTTTTTTTTTCGAACAGCTGATTGGCCAGTGGGTGGTGCTTTTTACAGGATCAGATTCAACCCTGATCTTACCCTGCTCCGGAGCAGGATAGCCCTTCAGAGTAAGTTACCATGGTGATCTACCCCGATAAGAACTGAACCGGCTTCGTGAGACCGAAAACCCAGGGTTAACCCTGAAGTTACCTCGCTAAGACAAAATCCTGTTTCGTGATACAGGCCCCAGGACACCTGTACCGCATCAACTCCAATCACTGCAGCATAAAAGCCTAGAGCTGTTTCTCAATACAAAAGTCCACAAGTTCGGACTTGGCAAGTCCGCGCGAGAGTCCAGACTTCCCAAGAACGGGAGAACGGGAGGACGGGAGTACAGTTATTTCTGCTTTTGGAACAGCCGCGAACTTGACGATGTCACCACCTCCGCTCGCCTTGGCTGTTGTACTGTGTTGTATACATGCATTTAGAATAAACAATATAAACACAGCCCTGCGTCTTTTCATAGACATTGTAAGAAATTAATGTGTATATGTTCTTAACGTTTCAACATATATAACTGACACACAAAAACATATAAATAGCCAAAATAGTTTCATAAAATGTCTTATAAAACCTTTTCTCCGCAGCTTGATCATATTTAATCTATAGGCTAGCCTATCCAATTCCCGCACCTGGCCTCTGATAATAATCAAAAGTCAGGTGCGGGGGGAAAGTTTGTGGAGAGTTGGTGGTTATTGTGATCGTGAGCATTGTCGAGATGGAAATCAAAAAACAATAACGGACATGGATCGGAGAAGGCGTCTCGGTGCATGTTGCAGCAGGACTGCTGTACCTGCAGGCTGAGGAGGAGGCTGCCCAGCTGAGGAGGCAGATCCCAGAAAGACAGCGGAGAATGAGGCGGAGGATGAGGATGAGACGAATGAAATGAATGAATGAAAAGTTAAAAAAAAGTTAAAAATTACTCATTATGCAGAGTGACGCAATTTCAAGTGTTGTTATCATCATATACATTTTTAATTACTGTCCATCACTGCATTTGTCTCATCATTATGCTTTCTTTCTACATTTTTATGGAGACTTGACAGTTTACTTGGTACACCTAGAAAAAACAACAGCAGATTAATATTCAGTCTAACATTTTATTGAAGTGTTGAGTTGTAGATTGTGGTGCTGTTGAACTGTACTGGATTATACTGACAGCAGTTTCTCATTTAGTCTGTCCTCACCAATATAAATGGGATCAAACAGGTCAGATGTTCAGAGGAAAATTTTATTCAGCCACACTTCAGACATCATGCAGGTATACAATTCATATCAGATAATCAATATTTAAAATG
>NC_065511.1:65739-68233 GCF_006386435.1 Epinephelus moara
AAGGAGGCAGAGGCATAACTGAACATTTGGCACACCGAGCAAGAAAGAGCAGAAGCAGAAGCCATCGCTAACTGTAAAGCTAATGTAGCTACCAAGGCTAGTAACGTGCAAACAACAGCTAAGAGATTAGCGAGAAAGTCGTAGAAAGGAGGAGAGCTATAAGTGCTTAAACAGAACCAGTGTGGGTTAAGACTTGAAGTAGACGTTAAAGCAACTGAAGTGAGAAAACAGGCTAGCAGAATTCACCAGAGCAGTACAGAGACGCTGTCACAGAAACACATTCAAGTGGGCTCTGTATTAATAGCCTACATCGACCACAGGTTCGAAGTTTAAACTATGCATGAAAACACTACGTTCCGTGACAACATAACAGTAACATATCGGTAATTATGGCTTACAATTGTGCGCCTTTCCCTCACTTGCCATTTCTGAAGATTGTTGTGAAATGCATGCTGGGATACCTGGCTGTCTGAAGTCCACACAAGTCTGCTCCGATGCATCCCCGGTAAAAGGGGCATGGCGAGAACACATCCGGGCATTTGGACTGAACTTGGCTAGATGTGAACTTTGAATTGAAACAGTACTTGGGCTGTGACTGATGACGTGTAACAAGAACACAAGTCCGTACAAGAACGCATATTGAGAAACGGCTTGGTTCTCCTCTCCATTCTTCGCCACTTCATTGTTGAAACCCTCGTGGTAACTACTTGGCTCAATTTCTCGCTCTCAGCTTGTGTTTTTGCTCATCGGTTTTGACCCTTTTGACCTGTGGATTTTTGCTCTTGGATCACAGACCTTGTACCGCTGCCTTGCTAACCTGCTTTTGTTTTTTGTCTTTTTTCAGTGCCCTGCCATTTTCACTCCTCAGCCAGCCATCCACGCTCAGCCTCACGCCTCAGCCCCAGTTTTTGTTCCCCTCCTCCTACGGACTGTCTTGCCCTTGCCATTCCCCTCCATGGACTCAATTCTGCCTCCGAACTGATTTTTGTGCCCTTTTATAATAAACCTCTTTTGTCTTGATCTGCATTGTGACTCCAGTGTTCGTATCTAGCGTAACAACTTTCTTGATTTTTCCACTCTCAATAACACATTCACGATCAACTGGATTAGACAATTTCTCAGAAACCCAACATCAATCTGGAACTTCATTCCCAATTATATATTCTCAAAAACCGGTGGCCTTAATTTTTTGTTACTCTGCACTTATAACAATGAAAAACTTCCTACAAAATTAGCCAATTTCCATAAACAAATACTTCTTTCCTGGTCCCTGGTTTACAAACATAACTTCACCCCCCATAGATATTACATCTGGAACAATAGGGACATACTATACAAGCACAGCACACTTTTCCTGGAGAACTGGTTCAACCATGGCATCAATCTAGTCAGTCAGCTTTTCAGATCCAATGGCACACTATTGTCCTACTCAGAATTTTTAAATAAGTATAGGCTTCCTATTCCTCCTAAAGAATATGCAGTAGTTTTTGATGCAATTCCTTCTGGTGTGATTATGCTGTTTAAAAATGTTACATTGCCTGAGTTTGACCCTTCACCTCTGGAGCCTGCACAGACTGAGGTTGGTCGAATCTGCTTCTCTGCCAAAAGAAACAACAACCGTATTGTATGCGCATTATTTCAAAATGAAAATGTCAGTAGGCCTACTCCCAATGCAGTATCATACTGGGGCAATATATTTACAAACCTGATTTGGAAAAAGATATTGTCCCTGCCTTACAAATAGTATTTCATCACAAACAAGATCAAAGAAGTGTCCCTCAAACTCATCCATCGAATCTATCCCTTCAATGTATTCATGCAAAGGTTTACAAAAGACATTAGTGAACTCTGCTCCTTCTGTAAACAGGCTCCAGAGGATCTTCACCACCTCTTTTGGTCATGCCCTCACCTGCAGAGTTTTTGGCAAAAGGTCACTACTTTTCTCTGTCAACACATTGAAAAAGACTTTGTTCTGGATTATCAAAATGTATTGTTTGGTTTCTTTTCAGTCCCATTCCCCCAATTAAATCAATATTATATAATTAATTTAATATTATTTTTAGCCAAAGCTCATATTCATAACCGTAAATTCACTAATCAAACACCATGTTTTCACCCTTTCGAAAAGGAAATCAAACAATACATCAACACAATTAGACACTCTGAAAACAAGAAAGCCATAAAGACTTTGGAATTATGCTCTTTGTTTCCATGTTTTTGAAACGACTTTGTGTTGGCCTACCTTAAATATATTTTGTTTTCTTGTCCTGCATATTATGATATTATGTAACCTGGGGCCTGTATCACAAAGCGAGATCAACCTTTCCTGGGTTACCCAGACCTATCCTGGGTTGACTAACCCTAACAATGGCAATCAGGATAATCGGTATCACGACGCTGGATATCAACTCGGTAACTCAACCCAGGGTTGCTTTATCAAGAGCCGTGAAAGCACACGCAGCGGACCAATCACAATCATGAGAGAAGCGCAGCG
>NC_065511.1:68314-75568 GCF_006386435.1 Epinephelus moara
GGAGAGGTTAGAAGCCACTAAAAGCTTATCAAAGAAATTCCCCTGTCAAAACATCAATGAAATCACATAACAGAGAAGAAGAAAAAAACGGGTAAGGAAAGAAGAAATAGAGGAGGAGAGAGGGAAAAACCAAGACAAAACAAGGTAGCAAATAAAATGATGTGTAGGTTAAATTACTCATCACTGGTTCAAGTAGCTACAGTACCTGTACCTGTACATCTGACACTGATCACACCCTTGAATCCCATGAAATCAATGCTGTGCAGATTAATTGCGTGTATTACAATTATCATCTAACATCATTGCGTCTGATAAATTGGTCTTCTTTGTCATAACGTTATATATGCTACAATAAAGCTTAAAGCTGACGCCACAATTAAATCATATTAACACCAAATTGATAGTCTGAATAAAATCATCCTGATATTGAGCTGTGTTAGAAATTAACAGGTGCGCAAAAATATACCTAGTCTCCCTCTTTAAAAAACAAAAAGGAAAATCCCTCAAACACCATGAAGTGTAGACATGATAGGCGAATAAGATGCTCCTATGCTCCTCCGTGATGAGACCCTGCAGGTGGGTTGAAGCTCCATTTCGGCCCATCTGATAGCAAAGCTCTTTGTATTTTGCTGTGGTCCAGACAGGCCAACGCTTCTCTGAGCTCTCTCTCTGCACCAACAAAGTTTGTGCCGTTGTCAGATCGTAGGTGGTGTACTTGACCTCGGCGGCACATAAACGTTCTCACAGCATTAATACATGAATCTGTGTCCAATGAGTACGCTATTTCTAGATGTATGGCTCTACTTGCCATGCAAGTGAATATGACACCATAGCGCTTGACCATGCCGCGACCTCTTTTAACCTCTATAGGTCCAAAGTAGTCTACTCCTGTATTTGTGAAAGGCGGTAGGTTTGGAGTAAGCCTTTCGGGGGGTAAATCCGCCATCTTTTGTTCTCCAAGCCTTCCTTGGTAACGTTGACATATAACACAATCAGATATTGTTTTTCTGCATGCTGAGTTGGCATTTGTGATCCAATATCTTTTTTTGAGGGCAGACAACATATGGTTCCTTCCAGCATGTCCTGTGAGTTTGTGAATATGTTGTAGAATAAGTTTGGAAACAAGCTGATCTTTTGATAGAATCACAGGATGCTTAACCTCTTCAGGCATGGCTCCTTTGCTGAGTCTGCCTCCCACTTTCAGCATGCCATCCTCAAATATTGGATCCAGTCTGGAAATATCACTGTTTACCTTCACAGGCTTTCCTTTCTCCAGGTTTGAAATTTCCATTGGGAATCTTTCTCTTTGGCTAAAACGAATGATTTCAGCCTCAGCCTTTGAAAAATCTTCTACCGTTAGTGACTGACCACCAAGTGCAGCTTTCAGCTTAGTCATCTCTGTTTCCACTTTTGAATCATTCTGACTAACAGAGACTTGCATTTCTCTTCTGTGTCTTGTAAGCTGTAGAAGAGCATCTTTGAGCCTGAGAAGCCATGCCACCGAGATCCTCAGTCGATTCCAATCTGAGAAGTAGCTCAACAATTGTTGGGTTGCGTTATTGAAGGTATTCACAGTAACTGCATTCACAGAGACATCCTTTTTGACATCTGGGTCATCGCTGGAAATTGGATTATGATCTGAAATGAGCTTTGGCCATTCCTCTTCTGCCTTCAGAAGAAAATCTGGACCCTCAATCCATCCTTTGCAGGTCAAAAGGCGGTCTGAGGACAATCCTCTGGAAGCAACATCAGCAGGGTTGTTCCTGGAACTGACATACCTCCACTGTGAGATGTCTGTCATTTCTCTTATAATAGCCACTCGATTTGCCACAAATGTGTGGAACCTTTCAGTTTCGCTTATGATGTATTTAAGCACCGTTGTGCTGTCTGTCCAAAAAATTGATTTCCCCAGCTGAAATGAAAGCTCCTTCTTTAGCATTTTGTCAACACGAACTGCTAGCACGGCAGCCGTGAGTTCAAGGCTGGGGATAGTAGTCTGTTTCATAGGGGCAACTCTTGACTTTCCAAGCAAAAATGAGACTTGTACTCCTGTCTTGAAAGCTAGTCTTAGGTATGATACAGTACCATAACCATGATCGCTTGCATCTGAAAAGTGATGCAATTCTGCATTTTCTGGCTTTCCAGAGTGTTTGCCTTTGATGCAGCGCTGAACTTTGAGCTCTGACATCTTTTTTAAGTTTTCCATCCATTCTTCCCATTGGCAGGAGAAACTCTGAGGTATCTCTTCATCCCAGCTGATGTTTCTTCTGCACATCTCTTGCAGCAACAGTTTAGGTGGGAGAATGAAGGGAGATAAAAAGCCTACAGGATCATAGATTGAACTTATCACAGACAAGATACCACGTCTGGTGTACAGGCGTGCTTCCACAGATGTTCTAAACTGAAATGTGTCAGTCTCCACACACCAGTACAGTCCAAGAGCTCGTCCCATGGGTAAATCATCCCTATCAAAGTCTAGATCTCTTGTTGTGGCAGATCTTTTCTCCCCCGGGATAGATGTTAACACTGTCCGACTGTTTGTGATCCATTTTGACAAATGAAATCCTCCAATTTGGAGCATTGGAGTCAAATCCTGTACAAACTGCATTGCCTCATCCTCTGACGGCAGTGATTTTAAACAATCATCCACATAAAAATTACGCTGGACAATATCATACACTGTTGGTGGGAAGACGTCCTTGTTATCCTCAGCGGTTTTCTTCAGGGCATAATTAGCACAGCTGGGTGATGAGGTGGCACCAAACAGATGTACTAGCATCCTATATTCTACTGGATCTTTAGTCCAGTCTCCTTCCGGCCACCACAAAAACCTGAGAAAGTCTACATCCTTCTCTGACACCCTAACCTGGTGAAACATTGCTTTTATATCCGCCATTAAGGCTACATGTTCTTCTCTGAATCGTAAAAGAACTCCAAGCAGAGTGTTGGTGAGATCTGGACCTTGAAGTAATTGGCTGTTAAGCGACACACCTTGAAAATCAGCTCCACAGTCAAAAACTACTCTCAAAGATTTCTTTTGGGGATGGTGCACACCATGATGAGGAAGATACCACACTTTGTTGTCATTACGCTGTAATTGATGTGATGGAACAATCTCAGCGTATCCATTTTTGATAACTTCACTCAAAAAAGCAGTGTAGTCTCTCTGATATTTCGAGTCTCTGTTGAACTTCCTTTTCAAATTCTGCAGACGCTGCTCTGCGATGTTGCGGTTGTTAGGCATAGTGATATCCTCCATTCTGAATGGTAAATCCAAACTGTAGTGGTCTTCCAAATGTTTGACTGAATTATCCATGATCCCCATGAATTTCAAGTCCTCTCTTGACATTTCAAGTTTTTCCTCTGTAGCCTTTTCATTGAAGTCTTGATTATACTGTGATATTAAGAGCTCCTCTATTTTGGCAACAGAAATTCTGTTTGCTGTAACAATATCACTGTTGTCATTTCCACTTCTCAGAGGTCCATTAACAATCCATCCTAATTGGGTTCGCACTGCATATGGTCCATTGTCGCGACTGTTAATGACCTCCAGAGGTTCCATAAGATGTGGTGCATTAGTTCCTATCAACAGATCCACATCCGTGTCAATTTCCTGGATTTGAATTTTGTCCAAGTACGGCCATTTCTGTACTTCTTCCTGCTTAGGAGCATTAATCTTAGACACAGGCATTGATTTTTGTGAAATGACTTCTGGCAGGTGAAAAAATTGGCCATCATCTAGCTTGGATACTTCCAGTCCTCTAAGTGCATTGCATGCCCGCCAGATCAGTGCGCATGCGCCCGCGCGTGCAGCCTGTTGCAGTCGCTCCTGCTTGTTTTCTCGGTTTTCTTACTTTTTTTGCTTTATTAAGTTTGGTATTTGTGCTGGCTTTTTGTGATTGTCATTTTGAAACTGCGCCCTCTCAAAACATGCTGATTGAGAGAGTTGTACTCGTTTTCCTCACCCTGGAATTACTTATTTCATTCGGACCCGGCACCATTGCGCAACAACTTCATGGCCGCATTGTTTACTCCAGAGATCAGCTGATTGCGCTGAGGCCGGCCGGCTTGGCGGCCGGAACATCGGAGATACCAGCTGAACTGTGGAGGAAAACACACAGAGGATGCAGGGGAGGAAGTAAACAGCGGCGGAAAAAAGCAGGGTTGAGACAACGGAGGCTTATGGAGAAGAGAAGATATAAGCCGTGTCTCCCCTCTCTCGTCATGGGCAACGTGAGGTCACTGGCAAATAAGATGGACGAGCTGACAGCGGTCGCCAAAAGTCAGAAGGAGTACCGGGAATGTAGTCTTATGTGCTTCACTGAGACATGGCTTCACCAGGACATTCCCGACAACAACGTCTCCATCAGCGGCTTCCAGACTGTTCGGGCCGACCGGGACTGCACCGAGAGCGGTAAGCGCAAAGGAGGGGGGCTTGCTGTTCTAGTAAATAACCGCTGGTGCAGTCCTGACCATATTTCCATTAAGGAACGTATCTGTTGCCCGGACATTGAACTGTTTGCTGTTGGACTCAGGCCGTATTATTTGCCCAGGGAGTTTTCACATGCCATTATTGTAACTGTTTACATCCCCCCCTCTGCCAACCCGACGTCGGCATGTGACGTCATTCACTCCGCCATAGCCCGCCTGCAGACTAAACACCCGAGTGCCTTCATAGCTATCTCGGGTGACTTCAACCATGTCACCATGGCAACAACATTGCCCACATTCACACAGTATGTGAGCTGTCCTACCAGAGAGGAGAGAACACTGGACTTGCTGTATGCTAACGCCAAAGATGCATACAGCTGCTCCCCCCTCCCCCCTCTGGGTAGGTCAGACCACAACCTGGTGCACCTCAACCCCTGCTATGTACCACTAGTCAAGAGCCAGCCTGCGACCATGAGGACAGTGAGGAGATGGTCGGAGGAGACTTATGAGACACTGCAGGGCTGTTTTGGTGTGACAGACTGGCAGGCACTCTGTGAGCCACATGGGGAGGACATCGACGGGCTCACAGAATGCATCACGGACTACATCAGCTTCTGTGTGGACTCCACTGTCCCAGCCAGGACTGTCCATTGTTACCCAAATAACAAACCGTGGGTAACAAAGGACATCAAAGTCATCCTCAACTCAAAGAAGAGGGCCTTCAGAGCTGGTAACAGGGAGGAGGTGAGAACAATACAGGGGGAGCTGAAGATGAAGATCAGGGAGGCTAAGGAGAGGTACAGGAGGAAGCTGGAGAGGAAACTCCAGCAGAACAACATGAGAGAGGTCTGGAGTGGAATGAGGACCATCACTGGCTTCAGGACCAACAACCACAGAGGAGTTGAAGGCAGCATGGACAGGGCCAATGAACTGAATCTGTTTTTTAACAGATTTGACACTACTGGCCCTGCCCATCCCCCCCCTGACTCTTCTGCTGTCTGTCTTGGTCAACCATCTCCCACTCCGCCCTCCTCCCCCACTCCTCCCTCTCACACCTCAACACCCTCCTGCTTGACCCCCCCTCCTCCTCCTCCTCACACCTCCTCTCCCTGTGGTCAGACTGACTGCTCTCTCCATCATGAGGACTACACCCCTCCCCCACGTGTCATCACCTCCACAATGTGCTTCACTGCTGACCATGTGAGAAGACAGCTGATGAGACTCCACTCAAATAAGGCTGCAGGCCCTGATGGTGTCAGCCCCAGGGTGCTCAAAGCCTGTGCCCCCCAGCTATGTGGAGTACTTCAGCATGTCTTCAACATGAGCCTGAGTCTCCAGAGGGTCCCCTTGCTGTGGAAGACATCCTGCCTCGTTCCTGTGCCAAAGACGTCGCGTCCCAGTGGCTCCAAGGACTACAGACCCGTGGCATTGACCTCCCACATCATGAAGACCCTGGAGAGACTCGTCTTGGAGCAGCTCCGGCCCATGGTCAAGCCACTTTTGGACCCCCTCCAGTTCGCCTATCAGCCCCGACTTGGAGTTGAGGACGCCATCATCTACCTGCTCAACCGTGTCTACGCCCATTTGGATAAGCCGGCGAGCACTGTGAGGGTCATGTTTTTTGACTTCTCTAGTGCGTTCAACACCATCCGTCCAGCTCTACTGGGTGACAAGCTGACAGCAATGCAGGTGGATGCCCCCCTGGTGTCCTGGATTGTAGACTACTTGACTGGCAGACCACAGTATGTGCGCTTGCAACGCTGTGTGTCAGACAGAGTGGTCAGCAATACCGGGGCCCCGCAGGGGACTGTCCTCTCTCCCTTCCTCTTCACCCTCTACACCACGGACTTCAGCTATTGCACTGAGACCTGCCATCTTCAGAAGTTTTCTGATGACTCTGCTATAGTTGGATGTATCAGCAAGGGTGATGAGGATGAGTACAGGGCTGTTGTGGATAACTTTGTCACATGGTGTGAGCAGAACCATCTGCAGCTCAACGTGGCAAAGACAAAGGAACTGGCTGTGGATCTGAGGAGGACCAAGACACCGGTGACCCCTGTTTCCATCCAGGGGGTCAGTGTGGACATTGTAGAGGACTATAAGTACCTGGGGGTACACATTGACAATAAACTGGACTGGGCTAAGAACACTAACGCTCTCTACAGGAAGGGCCAGAGCCGTCTCTATTTTCTGAGGCGACTGAGGTCCTTCAACATCTGCCGGACTATGCTCAGGATTTTCTATGAGTCTGTGGTGGCCAGTGCTATCCTCTATGCTGTTGTGTGCTGGGGCAGCAGGCTGAGGGTGGCGGACGCCAACAGACTCAACAAACTGATCCGCAAGGCCAGTGACGTTGTGGGAATGGAGTGTGACTCTCTGATGGTGGTGTCAGAGAGGAGGATGCTGTCTAAGCTACGAACTATCTTGGACAATGTCTCACACCCACTCCACCATGTGCTGGTCAGGCACAAGAGTACTTTCAGTGGGAGACTCATACCACCAAGATGTACCACTGAGCGCCACAGGAAATCATTCCTGCCTGTGGCCATCAAACTGTACAACTCCTCCCTCTGAGTGGCCCTGAGACTTTTTCACACACTGCAATAATTTAATTTAACTTGTGCAATAACCCCATTCACCCTGACTGTATATATTCTGTTTGTGTAAATAATCTTGTTCAGTTTACAATATATATATGTATGTATATATATATATTTATTTACGTTTATGTTTGTTAATAATTCCTGTTTATTTAACTATATATTTGTTAATACTACTGTTTAAATTTCTTATATTTTCACGTATCTTTCCTCTCTTGCAAGG
>NC_065511.1:75596-80901 GCF_006386435.1 Epinephelus moara
AATACTACTGTTTAAATTTCTTATATTTTCACGTATCTTTCCTCTCTTGCAAGGAGCACCTGTAACATAAATAATTTCCCCTCTGGGATCAATAAAGTATTTCTGATTCTGATTCTGATTCTGATGTCACAAGTTTGTTTTGTCCCATTGTACGGAGCAATATTCCCCACCGGGCTCCTGTCAGGTTTAATTGTTTCAGCAGATTGTCAGTACAGAAGGTTGCTGTGCTTCCTGGGTCTAGGAATGCATATGTTTGAACCATTTTATCACCTTTTTGTGACTTCACCTGTACAGGCACAATTGATAGGACACAATTGTCCTCTCCAGCCCCTGTATGACCACACTGTTCCATATTTATAAGAGCACTGCTCACTGGCACTTCCTGTCGATGTAACGGTATACTTTCCTTTTCTTTAAACTGAATATGAAGAACGCTGGGGTGGTTGCGATTACACATACTGCAAATGAGCCTTGCCTTACAATCTTTGCTCATGTGTCCTACCTTTAAACAACCAAAGCAGACTCCCTTCTCTTTTAGAAAGGTAATCTTGTCCTTGTGCATCTTCTTTTTCAACTTGTTGCACTCCCCCAATGGATGTGCTCCTTGACAGCATAAACAGGATTTTTTATCATGGCCAGGTGTGGCAGTGTTTTCTTGTGGTTCCACAGCAGTGTTAACAGCTGCTACAGTAGTAAAACTGCTTTCCTTGTACTTTTGACTTTTGATTTTTATACTTCTTTTGCCAATGTCAACTTTCGAGTCTTGAATATCACCAAACAGGGGATCTGACAGTATTTTTAACTGTTTTTCAATGAAATTGACCAGGTCTGGAAACATTGCTCTGTAGCCTCTTTGCTCCTGCAGCTCACAAGCTGCAGCTCTCCATCGCTCTCTGAGTTTGTATGGCAACTTCATCATTATTAGCCGCATGTTGGAGGTGATGTTCATTTCTTCTATGCTGGCTATATCCTCCATAGCGGTACAACATTCTCTTAAAAGGAAAGCATATGACTGCAGAGCATTCACATTTTCTGCTTTAATTGCAGGCCAAGCATAAGCCTTTTCCATGTAAGCTGTAGCTATTTTACTTTCATTGCAGAAATATTTCTGTAACAGTCATTTTGCCCGTAGATATCCTTGATTGGGACTGAGGTATTGGCAACTTTTCACAAGCTCCTTTGCTTGTCCTTGTGTGAACTGCTCCAGAAAATAGAGGCAGTCCTGGCTGTTTTCAGTTCTTTTTTCAATGGAGTGTTCAAAAGCTTTAATAAATATTCGATATTCCAGAGAATTACCATCGAACACTGGGATGTCTCTCTGTGGGAGCAGAGCAGCAGTTTTTTGTTGAACAAGTAATGTTGTGATTTCATTCTGTTTTGTTAGTAAACCGTAGATGTTGCTTTTACTTTGATGTTGATCTGTTGTGACTCCTGAGTCCAAAGTTGGTTTACTGAGAGGATGAGAGACAGCATTAATTGATCCAAGTGAAAGAGCCTGATGTCCATGAGACCTGTCACTGTTTATTGTTTCGTGTTGGCATTGCTTCTGTGTTTGTCTTGGTTCCTTTGGCCATACATCCTGTGTATGTGTCGCTGTATTGATAGGTTGGACAGTTGATTTCCTTTTGTTAATCAGTGGTGCTTCCAAAGCCTGTGATGATGGAGGCTGGTTTTCTTTCAGTCCAGTTTTTAATTGTTGGGTTTTAGATTTAGCAAGATATGAGTTCATGCCATCACTCATACTTTTATTAGCATGACTAGACACAATACTTCCTTCCAACACTTGTATCATTGCATTGGTAGCTGCTAGCTCTGTGTCCAGCTGTAACTTCTCCTTTCTTCTTTTTAAATTTTCCTCCTCAACTTCCAATGCATGTTTGGCATCCAGTGCAGCAGCACGCTGAAGTAACGCAGCCTTTTCTGCTTTAGCTTTTTGATAAGCTGAGGAAGTACTTGAAGCAGATGATTTAGTGATTGACACCTTTGTTTTTGTGTGCTTCTCTGAAATATTTGACACACTGTCTCCTGGATTTACATCATCATCATCATCATCATCATCATCATCACCACCACCACCACCACCACCACCATCCTCATCATCATCATCATCATCATCATCATTTTTGTCTTTTTCAGACAGCCATTGCTTTACATCACACACAAATTGTTTATTTAAATCCATCTTCATTTTAAACCATTCTTCTTGCTTTTTATACTCATCTTCAGGAAGTGGCAAATCAATTAACTGTTTGTGCATTTCAAAGGCATCATCACACATGTTTATGAAATCTTTCAAATTCATTTGCACTTTAGACACTTTGTCATTTGTTTGCATGAGAGTTTTCATTTGCTTTTTCAACTTGCTTGCTTCATTAAACTTTGCTTTTCTCCTTTTTTGAATATTTTCAATGAACATTTCCATTCCCTTTTGAGTCAGTTTAATTTTTCTTTTTTGTTTAACATCAGCGCTCTGGGCTGGCTCCGTATTCCCGTCGATATTAAACGGTTCATTGTCATTAACAGACTCAATAGGGGGGTCATCGCCTTTAATGTTTTCCATTTTAGTTGAAAGGCGAGTTTATACCTCCGCAAATATGCGCAAAAAGACTCGACAATCAACCCATCTCATCCGTCTTTTCACTTGTAACCCGTACAGCCCAATACTGTTCAAACTTCAGGCAGCGTAAAGGGATGAAAAGAGATACACCTACCGGCATCAATGTCTTCTTTCTGCTTTCAGATTGCCGCTGCAATCCGTCCAACTCCAAACAATCCAACGATGATGTCCTCAATGAACGTCTTTGGAGATTCGTTTCTTACTTTTTTGTAGTGGCTAAACTGGCCCAGTGCCGGCTTCCACTGCGGTGAATGAACCACTTAAGTGTTTTCTTGCACGCGCATACCTTTGTGTTTTCTTGCGATGTATTCTTCGGTTCTTCGGTGGTGGTAGTTGACAGAAACCTATTTATTTACTAGACTAATTTCTTATGTTTTAACATTAACACTGAGTATAGTTGAGACATGTGTACAGTTGAAACACCCTAAATATCTTGCCTGTGCTGCAAGCCTGAGCCGTGATTTTTACTCAGCACATGCCTATTAGCATCCTCTTTGGTGGTGGGAAATTTGAAAAGTGTTAGCATCTCCAGTCTGAAGATATCAGCAAAAGTCTTTTTACTAAGGTAAGAATTTCACTTTACCATGTCCCTTCCACAATGAATAGCTTATTATCCTTTCGTGACCATCAAACATAACTTACATCATTGCAAACATTATTCTGTGCCCTAAAAACTCATATATTTCATGCTATCCTAGCATGTTAGGTCACTGCATAATCTAGAGAAATACACAAGGTGGTTAGCGGGGTACAGTTGAGACACAATGTCTCAACTGTACCCGTGATAGAGTTCTATTACATCACATGCTGTTAAGTTGTGCAGCGTAAAGATAACAGGTTACAAGTCATAATAAGACCACAAAAATGAAAATAAAATTTTATATTTGTGATACTTGAACTGTGTTATATTAATGGACATCTTTTTAACCATGAATGATATAAGGATAATTTAGCGTGTGGTGTAATAGGCAAGGTGGTAGAACGGGTACAGTTGATACAGCCTTTATTGGATGTGTGTAGCCTTGCCTACTTCAGAGTTCAGAAATAAAAAGGCATGCAGTGTGTGTGTATGTTAGCTATGTTGTGTAGCCTGTATGGATTTTTTTGTTTATTTTTGTCTTCTTGTGCTATGCCTATTGCAAGATGCCCCGCTTCAGAGCTTGGACCACAAATAGGGGAGTGCCAGCACAGGTCTTGACATTTTAGGCATTGCTGGTGTTTTATTATTGCTTGTTTACAATAATATTCCATTGTTTTTAATTTCAATAAGGAGAAATGAATTTATATTGAAATATCTTGTCAAATTGTCATTTTTTAAAAGTTTATTGCATTTACAATTGATGTTCAGTCATCATCAATGGGTTTCAATAGGCGTCTCAACTGTACCAAGGTACTGTCTCAACTGTACACATATGGGGTATAGTTGAGACGGTACCATGGTAAAAATGCACCTCATGTTTATGACCTGATTGTGGAAAAAATAAACAACTTATAAATGATATTCATCAATAATAACTTAGTATACAAACAAATTAAACTGCATATGAGAAATCACTTATTTTCAGTGTATAGTATTTGTGCAATATCTGTTCAAAAATGGAGAAGCAAAAAGTGTCTCAACTGTACTCAGTCTACCCTACCTCGCTAAAACATTAATCCTGCTTCGTGATACAGGCCCCTGTTCAATCTCCTGGCATCACTCTATTTTGAACTGTAACCCCCTCACCCCCTTGCACACGTATACTTACCTTTTTTGTCAACTGGAAATGACAACAATAAAACAAGGGAAAAAAACATAAAAATAAAATAGCCTAATAATAAACAAGGAAACACTTCTTCTTCTTCAGGGCAGGCCCAGGCAGGCTACGCAGTACGCAGGTTACTTTCCCGAAGCTGCTGCCTCTCTGTTGGACTCCGGTACTGCATGTTACTCACGACGAGACGGTTTTTTTTCCCAAAGTAAGCACACTAAGGAAAGTAGGTTCAATGCTTCCTTTCAGATCTCCTTTAGCATAGGATACATCAGACCTTCCTAAGCGATAGGAAAGGAGATAATTTAATCCCACAATGCGGGAGCAATATTTAAAGCGACCGACCGTTCACGGAGACAAACGAATAAACCCGAAGAAGTAGGAGAAGAGGAAGAACGAAAGAAGTGACGAAAGGAAAAGAAAAAGAACAACTGGCTCTCAACATGACCGAAAAGTCACGGAGATCACCATGTAAGTCACCGTTACATGAAGCTTTGCCCATCTCATGCCATAACTTGATAATGTACGTAACGTTATATGTTCCAAACTCTCAATTTCTTGTACATTTTGTATAGTATTTTGTTCACATTTCTTAGCTATATTGTAAGCCAATATTCTTTACATTTCTACCTCTTACTATTTCTCACTGTTTCCATATTCATTTATTGTTCATTGCTGCCACAACAACTGACATCTCTGTCGTGGGGCTAATAAGGGAATCTTTAATTCTTTAATGGCCAGTAACAGATTATTCCATTATTGGTCACTATATGTTCTGCCCAACTGCCCTTTCACTAACATTGTGTTAATCATGTTAATAGGAGCTGAAAAACCCACCCACAGGCACGGGCACAGACAGGGGTGAGGCAACAGCAGCTACCTGGCCATGGTTCAGTGACATGCATGAGGCACTTGGGGGGAGGCCATCCATTCAGCC
>NC_065511.1:81630-95609 GCF_006386435.1 Epinephelus moara
TGTTTTTAATTCAACATGTTTGCAACTTAAGAATGATATGTACAGTAGTAGATTTGTAAGCCTAACATATTTGCCTCTCTTGCATACACTTGAACATTTGTCATAAATAATCACAATGATTCAGGAGGGTGAGTGTGAGCAACCATTTTCAGCGTTTCAGTTTTGTGACTGCCTATCTATCTTTTTTAATTCAATTCAGACGTTGGTAATTAAGTCATATTTTTCACAGTGCTGTCCACGTTTATATAGCCTGCATGAAGCAACATGGTAAGTAGGCATGGGGCGGAGTATCTGAGATGCGCTTTTTGTAGTCCATCTTCGGTAAACTGTAGTTTCACCACGGTCGACCTACGTCACTGACATCCGCCGTCGCATGATGACGTAGCCCAGCGTAAGTGCGGTCGGATTCTCTCAGCTCCGCGGTTCTCTTTTCCTAAGTCCTTATGAATTCTTCTACTCATCTTTCCTTGACCTTGTGACGTTTCCCACTGAGGTCAAGGAATCGTGATTAGAAATAGATGATAGGAGGGACTTTCTGACCGCAGCCAAGATTTCACATTCGGGGCTTTTCAGAAAACACCCGGGGCTTGAGCCCAATTAGCCACCCCCTAGCGCCGCCCCTGCTTTTAGCACTCTGTTGGATTGAAAATGTAAAACCAAGTTTTAATAGGATGAGATTCAAGCAGTGCATTAACCAGTTTCAAGAATATGCAGTCAGAATCAAGAAAAGACATCCTGATGGAAGTAGCTCAAGCCATCTTCAGAACTGAGAAAGCCGGAGTAATAGTGAAATTCATTTGGATACCAGCACATATAGGGGTGGAGGGGAATGAACCAGCAAACACATATGCAAAAGTTTCCTCTAAAAAAGTAGAAGTAAATATGACAGTAAATTATAGTGAGGCTGAAGTTAAAGTATAATTGAATCAGAAATTATTAAGAAATGGCGGGAAAATTGGAACAGGGAAACTAAAGGTAGACATTAGCAGTAGGCCTATACAAAAGAAAGTAGGAGAAATGACACTAACAGAACTTAAAGAGAAGAAGCTATAATTTCGAGAATGAGATTTGGACACACTGGTCTGAATAGTACACTTAAGTTAAATGTAAAACATGAAACTGGTATGTGTGAATATTGTAATAGGCAGGAAACAGTAGAGCATGTTATTATTTATTGTCCAAAATACCAGCAGGAAAGACGGATTCTCAAACACAGATTGGAAAGAGAACGCATCAAACTGGAAATAAGGGAAATACTGCAGTTGAATTCAGGACATGTAGGATATAGGGCAATATTTACATTTTTGGAAAAGACAAGAACAGGCCGAAGAATACAGCATAGGACTAAGACCGTTCCGGTCCACACTCCATTTCAGAAGGTGGCGGTAATGCACCTAAAAGCTGTTTGCCAACCGCCATTAAATATCAGAAGAAGAGGAAAGGGCGGAAGAAGAAAGTTGGTGTAGGAGTCGCACATGTGGTCCGTTCAGTAAGAGGCTCAAGGCAGCATAAGCGTCCCGTTGTCAGTATCGATACAACGCATCACAGCAGATAACATGAAACCAGGTACAGTATATACGATTGTGATGGTATTTAGTTTAGTAACGTTTTACATGTAAGGGCACACTTCGTTGAGCGTTCCGCGGTGTTTTAAATTTAAAGTGCTTAAATGTCCTGGGCCTACACCGCCATGCTGCTCAGATATCTTACAGTAAACAGTTGTCACTGGAGAGACAAACCCGCCAAGTGTGTGGACGCTTTGTTAATAATAGGTGGCATGTAACAGTTTGTATAAAATGTGACGTTAACGTTAGGTTAATGGTTAAAGCAGAGTTTACCAGCAGCTCGCTGTGCAGCCCTCACGTGTTGAGCCTCGGTCAGCAGACACAACCTAGCCACGCGCTATCCGAAATAACCAACCAAATATCTGTGATGAAAAATGTTTTCTTTTGTTACATTTGTAGACAAAATTTGATTGTTAGGTAAAAATGTTTTTCAAATACTTTGTACTACCAGACAAAAGCTCGAAAGTTTACGCTAGCTTCCGCTAGCCTGAGCCACACCTGAACCTCGTGCATTGGTGTTACATACCGGAGTCGGCAGGTTCGTGTTTCACAGCGTCAAAGCTCACAGATTTGTGTCAGATCATTCACGGGATGTGGATGGATGCTGAATTTTCTATCAGATTTTGAGTGATGTGGAAAAATCCGGTTGAGTAATGTAACACCACAGATAGACCTCAAAATGACACAGAATGCTGGTGGAGCCTTGGATAGGCTACATCTAGGGCTGGATGGCTAAAGAAAGGCCGGGTGGCTGTCTTTTGAAGGCTTAAAGAGACCTACATTTATTTTAAGTTGCTGTAGTTCAGAATCTGCCCGCAATGTCTATCTTCCTTCTGGGCCAGTTCAAAAGGTCCAGTGTTTGAGATTTACAGGGATTTAGTGGCGTCTGGTGGTGAGGATTTTAGATTGCAACCAGCTGAAACTTCTCCTGCTTAGAATTCATTCACTGTTCATTGTTAAGGAAGTTTTGTTTTGTTTTGTTTTGTTTTACCAGGAGCTGAATTATTCTTAAATATGATGATAATAATAATAATTGTTGTTGTTGTTATTATTATTATTATTATTATAGGTCTCTTCCTCTCCAAAACAAACAGACCAGGGCCCTATTTCAGAAAGAAGGATTAGTGTAAACTCTGAGTATAATGAGCCTGAGATGAGGGAAACTCTGAGTTTTCCATTTCACAAAGCCAGCTCAGCGTAACCCTGAGTCAGTTACTATAGCAACTTACTCCATGAAGCAGACCTGCTGGCTGGCAGGTTTGGTTCATCTAAGCCTGAGGCTAAAAGGGGATTTATGGTTGTGTGTAGACCCGACGCACGTCGACTTTGCTGTTGTGAGCATTTTTACTTCTGCGGTGGTGTGTCTGTTCCCTCTGCAGTTACACCTCCAAAACACTAGTCAGCGGTAGAGGTTTGTGTGAAGTGCTGTGAAGTTTAGTTGATAAAAAAACACATTAAATATGGCTTAATAGAGAAAATTTCAAACACAAGTACACAAATCAGCTTCACTATAAATCGCAGCATTGACAGACAAACACGTCTTTATCTTGACACATTTTCCCCACAAATACAACATGCTAACATTATTAGCACAAGCCTATGGCATTTTGCATCGTATAAATTAGCCTAGCGGCCAGCGATCTTTCACTCTTCTCATATAAAACCAGGGACAACAGCAACATTTAACAAAGGTAATGGCACACAATTTGGCTCCATTACAACTCGCAAGATTCACTGACAAAACAACTGTCTTCTACTAAACACGTTTTCCAAGCAAATACAACATGCTAACATTATTAGTGTCAGTCTATGGCATTTTACATTGTATAAATTAGCCTAGCGACGAGCGGAGATTTCCTCTGTTTGTATGAAGCCAGGATAAATCCCGAAGTATAAATCCCTGAAGGATATATCACACACAAGACTTAAAATGCTATTTTGTGGAGGCTTTACTGTCTTCACAGTTTATGTTTCTTATCTGTGAAATACAAGTAAATACAAGCTTTGTTTCCACTGAGGGAAATGGTGTCAGTATACAGAAACAGACAGGGGGTCTGTGTCACCGCGATGCGTAGTTACAATTTTGGAGAGGTGCACATCAGGCTATGGCATAGAGCTACGGCGTCGATTCAACTAAGCGTGTAGCAGGTAGGAGAAACAGGGCGTTTCCTTTTGTGAATGAAGTCGTGGATGTTGGGGCAGAGTTTATTCATAGACTGTTGCGTAAGGAGAAGGTGATGAGACCCCGTTTGGATGTCTTCCCGGAGGAGTGACTATATGAAAGATACAATTTCACCTCAAACTCTATCATTTATCTTAAGTCTGTTCAACTGTTAAATCAAATATTACACATTGTGGATTTACATTATCATCGGCACAAATTTTATGCATTGCCCTTTGATTCTTTGGTAGCGGCAGTTTTCTTTATAATATCAGGGACACTGAACACGTCAGCAAGACAAAGGTTTGTCTGGCCATGAGAAAAGTGTCTCTAGCTCTGAAAAGACTTTTGCCCGTTTTTGTGGTTTTCCCTGGGCATAAATCATAATCGATTATAAAAGTAATTACCACGGAAAATCGGTGGCTTAGTGGATGAAGCGGACGCCCCATGATCTGACGCTCAATCCTTGATACAGCGGCCACAGGTTCAAACCCAGCCTGCAGCCTCCTGCGCGTGTCGTTGCCTCTCTCCCCATAACGTTATGCTGTTTTGCCATTAAAGGCAACAAAAGCCCAAGAAATAATCTTTAAAAAAAAAAGAGGAATTCCACAGAATTGCAGGTTTGTCAGTGTGAATGAAAAATTAATTTACGCAGATACATTATGCAATGATTCATTAATACTTTTCATCAGCACTCCATTGATAATGTCTTTTGGTGCTCATCGTGAATGCGCGTTCCTCAGGCTGAACATACTCAGTTGATTGAGCTGATTCTGATCAGCTGTTCTGGAACCAAAAACTCATCCCAGCTCAGGCTCAGTCAACCCGGAGTTCGGCATTAGGCTCAGAGTTTGTTGAACCTGCCTTCTCTAATAGGGCCCAGGTCATTAAAACCAGTAAAAACACTGAAACAAAACAGAACATGACAAATTAGTGTTTTTCTGACGCTGTTCAGCACGTTGCAACCCAACTTGGAACTTTTATCTCTGATAACTAGAGATGCGCAATAATATAAGCATGTCATTGGTATTGGCCAATGGCTTAAAAATGGAATTCCAGAATCGGTCAACATGCTGATATTATCGGTACGTCATCTATTTCGGCCAGTGCTGGCTTTAAAATGAACTGTCAGAATCAGCCAGAATGCTTTTTCTTACTTTGCACAATGAATGAATATTATGTACGGTTAAAAGCATTTTGTATGTCACGTCTCCATCTGCTGATGGGCCATCATGATTAGAGTATGTATGTAAGATATGATGTTAATTCCACCACAGAAGAGACTTACGAGCACTAAAATTAGGTATGAAAAAAAGTGGATATATTGATATCGGTATCGGTTATCAGTCAGATTAGTTGTTACATGTGGGCATATTGGACATTGACAAAAAATGCAATATCATGCATCCCTACTGAAACTTAAAATCCAGACCTCCAGGAGGTTTTTACTGGGAGCTGAATTATCCACAGAGGTCTCTTCTTCTCAGCACAAACAGACCAGGTGATGAAAGCCAGTAAATCAATCTGTCTTTTTCAATTTACTACTGTGGCTGATATAAATGGCCCTGTCTAGAGCCAGTGCTTGGTTTGACTGTTCTGGGCCACCGTACTGTGCAACATGGCAATATTTGTAGATAAGGACCTGCTCCCCATGAAGACATAAACAGCTCATTCTAAGGTAACAAAAACACTTCCTATTTTCAAGTGATCATACACTAAAGAAGACATACTTATTATATTATATACCATTTCTGCTAATACATCCCCCTAAATCCTACACACTGGACCTTAAAGGTTCACTGCAGAGTTTTTCACAATCAGTGGTGCTATAGGTAAATGTTTTTGTTAAGGCAGACCAATTAATCCCATAATTTTCAAGTACGATTTTGGCTTCCAATGAGTATGAAAACATGATAATCAAGATACAACAATCACTGTGCAGCATTCTATTTGTTGTGTCTTGTGTTTTAAATCCAGTGCATCGATGGGCGGACTGTTGCCAAATTGTTTACTTTGTCATCAGATTTAGTGACTTTCTTTGTAGTAACTTTATCTCTAAAAAAGACTAGCGACAAATTTAGAAAATTATTCAGACCATCAGGTAAAAAGCTAGAAATATATTCCAGTATAGTCTTTTGTAATTCATTCCCATGCATGCTGCTCAGAGTGAGCTCAGTCCACAGCTAAAGTCTGTGTCACCATCAAGCAGCGGCAGTCAGATGGCGAGCAGTTAAGAGAAAGGAGATGAGGATAACATTTATTTACTCGGGAATAAATCAGCAGTGTGGAAATATCTTGGAATTTTTAGAGAAAAAAAAGGGGTCAAACGAACATGCCGTACGTGAACAGTGCCTTTATGAGATAAAAGATGACATAATGTTTCGTGCCTGGATGGCCATCTCAGTCCATTAACTTCTCACTACAGCAACATTAGCTGCTCTGTATTAACAATGTTGGGCTGAAAAAACATGCATGCAGACTGAAATTCAACCGCACTGTTTTGTCGGGAGATGCAGTGACTTAAACTAACACTAAGTAAGAAAAATAGTAACATTACATGTAATTTGTTAAACTCAAAGTAGAGGAGAAAAAAAAAGTCTGCCAGCCTCTAGGCTAAGTTATGCAATGTAAACATGCTAAAGCTAACAATGGATCACTAGCAAATAGAATTCTTGTCTATGAACCTTGACAGTTATTACTGAGCTGAATTTGATACTTATGTTAATGGTGGATGGTTTGGGTTAAAATGCAAAGATTTCTTTCAGAAATTTCTCTCTGGCAGAAAGCGCTTAAGGTTAACTTGTCTCATGTTCTGTTTTATGTGTTAGTGGAGTCAGTTTAAAGGAAACTTAACTGTGGTTACAGTTAATTACATTATTTATGTGTTGTTTTTAGCATTTTGGCCAAAAGCAAAAAAGAAAGGGGTGGCAGCATTTGTAACAGACTGTGTTAAATGGGCAGATGATATCATCTCATATCGAATGGAGGCCCCTAAATCGCATAGAATAGAAATCGTGTTGCGGTAATATCTGCAGATGTCATGGTTTTCCAAAGTGGGTGTGGGTAGAAGAGAGAGGCATAGACGGAAAGCCTATGGGAGCTGGTGCAAAAAATTAAGGGAACCGGGTGCGTTGCTGACATACTGGCGTTGATGACAGATAGTGTTGTCGACCAGAAAGTACACGTGTGCTCCTTCATCGCAGAACATGTTTTGTCTTGTCTGTGCAAAAAGTAACACATTTAAAAGTAAAGTTAACTTGACTTTAGAGTCATTGTATAGGCCCTGAAGTCGTCTAGTTATGGGGCAGTTAAAGCCCAAACCCATTGTTATTACATCACTCTGTTGTAAACTCAGCTCATACTTGTTAATGCTGCGCCCTGAAATGCCGGACGTTGGCTCTGTATGAATGTGCACCAGATTTCAGGAAATTACATCAAATAAGTCCAAAAAAATTTTCAGGCTTAGGTTTGTTTTTTTGCTATGACCCCTGCACATGTGTAGGCTCTGTTGGTACATCATAAGTTCCTAATGCCCCCTGTTATCTGTTTGTTTTTCAGGGTTCAGTCCTCGTGGGGACCGAGGAGGAAGAGGACGGGGGGGAGGTAGAGGAGGATTTGGTGACCGGGGAGGTCGAGGAGGATTCAGAGGAGGAAGAGGTGAGAGTATCAAGTGTTGTCACTATCATGTCATCTGTATTATCACAGTATGCACATCAAGTGTGACATGAAAACAGCCCTTTTTAAGCAGTTCAGGACACTAGATATTTTTCATGAAGAACTCAAACACTGACTGTAGGAAATAAAAAAAGCTTTAAGAACACAACAAATTTGACCAGAACCTCCACTAAAATCACGAGTGTGTTTTGTATTACCCAAGCACAGATATTGTTTCTCATGTTGACCTGAGTGGCTCCATTATAATGTGTCTGTTTTCAGGTGGTGGGTTCAAATCCCCAGATGGTGGAGGATTTCGAGGCCGAGGAGGTGGCAGAGGCACCCCGAGAGGAAGAGGAGGGAGAGGAGGGAGGGGTTGCAGAGGAGGCTTTGGAGGAGGGAAGAAGGTTTTGGTTGAGCCACACAGACATGAAGGTTTTTATTCCCACTGTTTTCTAATGATTTGTGTTTGAACCCTGTTGGTGGTCAGGTTACATGCTGGGATTTCTTTCATTGGCCTTCATTCTACCCCACTTTATTTCAGAGGCAGTTTCTTTTGTTCTTGTTCTAAATTAAATGGCTATCTCCTAATGCAGATGTAAATTGATGTAGTCATGGTTCCTGCGGATCCTTAAAAAGTAAACATAAACATACATAAAAATAAGGCCTTAATTAGTATTAAAATGTCTTAACCTCTCTAACTCTGCTCGGACGCCCATGTCCGTGCTCCCTCCCTCCTCTGTTAAATGGTATCTCCCAGGCACACTACTACGTCATCGAACCATGTGTAGTTTGGTATTGCCGGATTCAGGAAGCTCTCGACTTTTCAAAAATGACATCGTTTTTCTTTTATTTCTTATGGATTTTGCACCAGAGCAGCCTAAACACACAAAGTCCAAAATCGCGATGAGTGGTGACAAGTCATGTCATGCTGTTTTTTGAGGGGAAAAGTTAAAGGATTACTCGCGATCTTAAGCGGAGCTGCGAGTGGAGACTTAGATCTTTTATAAAAGGTAATAGTCTCATTCCTACCACTATTTTTGGCTGAGATATACCGCCTAGAAAGTGGGATCATAACTTTCACGTTTCATATGGCTTTATTTGGTGATATTTTATGATGTTTCTGTGTCATAAACAACATCAGCTATCATAATCACACCTGATTTCAATAAGGTACAATGTTTTAAGCTGGCTGAGTTAGGGATGGGCAGCACAAGCAAAAACACTATTTGAAAATCATGGCAACTATTTGACAATTTTTCAAATAATTTAATTTGGGTATGTCATTTTAGGCGTTTTCGCTACAAAATGGGGGTGGAGTGCAAGAGGTTAAATCAATCTTTGAAAAGTCTTAAAAATGCAAAGACATGGAAGGTAGGACTTTATGAATCTTTTTCTGTCTTAATGTTGCATTTAGGGCTGAAACTGAAAATCATCTATGTAAATTATTTTCTTCACATCTTTGTTTAATCCAGGTAACTGTATGCAGTGCACAGTGTTTCGTACTGTGGCACAGTGTGCTTACACTGTTGACACCTGACATGAAGAACATGCCTCAAAATCATATATTGATTACAAAACAGATGATGTAATTAAGTAGCATGGGTTGCAAAATGATAGAGAAATTAAATAGCGAGGGGTAAAGAGAAGAGACAGACCAGGGCAAACAGCAAAGTGTCCAGAGTTCTTTCCAAACAATCTTTTCAGGCTGAAACAAAACAAAACTCTGTACTGTGTGTTTACAGTAAAACCAAACTAGCCTACCACAATAGCACAACACCTCAGCATCTCAACAGAAAACATCCAGTCCACAGCTCTGACCCAGCAAAAGCTAACATTAACCAAAGCCTTCCTCCAGGCTGCCTGTGCCTGGAGCTCCACACTCATCCGCCAGTGTCACCTCCAGCAAAGTCCACCAGTTGTTGGTGAACCCAGAGACCCCCACAGGTAGATCAGGGGAGAGCTTTGGGTAGCATGGAGGGAAGCTGAATATCGTTCATCTGCACATACTGCCCACACTGCTGTGACATTTGGCTGTTTGAAAAATTGCTACGTTTCTCTTTTAACAACCTAAAACAGTATGTTTGATGGTTTGGCTTTCACAAATTAACTGCAGTATTTTATTTTCTGTGTTTATTTTGTTGAGCAAAACTGAGCTAACAGAGGGGCGTAACCACAGAAAATATAATGCTATTGTCAATTTGTAAAAGTTTGAGCTTCATTCATGTCATTATGATAGTTACACACACATAGGGTTGGGACTCGTTAGGATTTTAACGATTCCGATTCCATACCGATTCCTTCTTAATGGTCCGATTCCATACCGATTCCTCTTACCGATTCCTACATTATATTCATTATACTTGCTATACTTAAACAAGTATATAATAAACACAAATGCAATCATACAAATACAAAAACTTTATTCTAACTGTTGCACAGTACAATTAGATGAAATGTGTGTGGTGTGTATTTCAGATTTAGAGCTTGTATCATCTCCCTGAGAATATATAACAACAAAAAGTGATTCTCTGATTTCTACAGTAACAATATTACCTCAAATTAACCACAGCAATGTAATAAAAAATACTTATATGCACACACACACCCCAACCTATACCTGAAAAATCTCAATCATTTGTTGTAGGTAGGAATTGGATCCCAATTATTGTTGCAGCATTGCTAAAATCAATACAAGGCAACATAGTTTTTTAAACTCGGCATGATTGGAATCAAGACAGTGAAATCCCACATGCAGAATGAGTAACATAAAAACACAAAATTGCCAACAAACGTAGGTAGTTCTGTTTAGGGTACTAATCTGTGCCATGAGACAAAAAAAGTTCCTGGCCATTAATAATTGGTGTCAGTTTAGTTAGTTTTTTTCTTCAGTTTTAGTTATTGTAAAATTGGTCTTAAATTTCATCAGAGCAGCATTAAAAAGTCTTAAATCTAACTTGCCTAAATCTGTTGGAACCCTGAGTAGAGTAAAACCCAGAACCATACATCCACCATTAGTTAAACTGTAGGCACACTTATGCCCAGTTCAGGCTAGGGCTGTGCGATGTGGCCTAAAAAAAAAATCTCCGATATTTTTTTTTTTCCACAACAAATCCGATTCACGATTTAAATCGTTTTTTTTTTTCTCGTCCCGCCCCCCCAATGGCACCCTCCGCCTCCCCTTAAAGATCAAGTTAATTTTATTTTATATATGCGTCCTATATAGACGCACACACACAGACACAGGTGACCACACAAGAACACGGCCCGGCCGGAACCCGCAGCACGGCACTGAACACAGTCTATGGAGCGGAGCCTGTGTCGCGTTCAGGCGTCACGTTAATAACAAATTCCATTGAATAGGGATATTTTCGTAGGGAGCAACACCTCTCCCACTCGGCAGCATGCCTCTGTTTGAGGTGCTGCAGTAAATTGTCCATGTCATGCTGGTTTTGTTTGATTTTCACCATTTCGTCAATACTACAAATTAGGGCTGCACGATATATCGTTTGAACATCGCCATCGCGATGTGCGCATGTTTTCTCTTTTTTTAGAACATGTAAACTTTTGTTTTGCTTCAGAAAAGCAGCTCTGAAGAAAGCTCCTTGCTCCGCTCCGCTCGCCTCTCTCTCTCTGACGCATGCGCTTGGGCCGCATTTTCCTGACCGATTATAACCGAGCCCAGCCTGAACCAGCAGCACGGCACTAATGGAGCGGAGCCTGTGATACGTTGAGGCGTTGTCACATAAATAACAAATTCCAGCACTTTAATCGATAGCTTGAATCTGTCTCTCCCTCACTGAGCACTCAGCAGCCCCTCCCCCTCTCATGCACATGCTGCAGTCACACACTGAAAATGTGCGACATGCATGAGGGAGAAATGGTAAAGGAGGATTTTGTCCTCAAAAGAAGGCCAATGTCCGAAATATGGAACTATTTCGGATATAAAAAAGATGACATCCCCAGTGCTCTGTTTTAATCTGGAGTACAGCAATACCAGCAATATTCTTCATTCACAGATGAACCACCTTATTTTAGAGTATTACATGTTAGATCATTGACCTTAGCCTGGATTAATAGAAGGGAATACAATGGTCTCATGGTGAGTCAACCTAATTCTTTCCAAATAGAGCTATTCAAGTCATCTGGTGAAAATTCTTGTATTTTTTAGTATCGCAATATATATTGCAAGCTTATCGCAGCTTAACCTGGTCCGTCTCCTCCACACTTTGACTTATTTCCACACTTCCGACAGTGGGACTTATATTCATTGTGCCGACAGTGGCTTGGAAAACCGCCCATAACCCCCATAACCATGGGGGTTATGGGGGTTATGGGCGGGGCACACGGGGAAGAGGGAAGGTGGCTGGAGTTCCTCCAACATTTGCGGTTAGATTATCATTTTTTTATTGACAAAAATATAGGCTGCTTCGGCTGTTTTTTTTTTTTTTATGCGCACATGTGCCCCTAAATATTTTTTACAGTTCGCACACACCTATTTTTAGTCGCAAATGCAAGTGAAACGCTCGCACTGTCGAGCCCTGTGTCACATTCTTTTCTATCTGTTTTTGTGTGACGAGATTTACCAACAATTTTGAATTGACTCGAATGTCCTCTAGACACTGACCTGTGGTGTGTTTGTGTGTACTCAGGAGTGTTCATCTGCAGAGGAAAGGAGGATGCCCTGGTGACCAAGAACATGGTGGTGGGAGAGTCTGTGTATGGAGAAAAGAGGATCAGTGTGGAGGTGAGACTAGGTACACCAGCACAGTGGTCACAACGTGGAGGTAGCACATCCATCTTGTATTAAGATTATATCTACTGACCCTGCATTGTAATCAAAAACTATTAGTTTGGGTAAATGAGTAAATTTTCTGTCAGCACTGTCCCCTCTAAGCTGTTTTACTGCACAATTGCACACTTCCCCACCTCTTTGCACAGATGACAAAAAAGTTGCGCACTCAAATATCCCCAACCAGTTTTTACTGTTTTTCTTTTCTCTTTTTTTCCCCCTTATATGCGCTGTCTTGTGACTTGAACAGTAAATGCGTACTCCACTGTGGGCGTTTGTCTGTGCAATGAGTGACAGGTGACAGTGAACTGTCAAGTGCAACACACACTGCCGCCATACGCCACGCTTCAAAACGCTCGCCTCCATTATATTCTGTGAACAAACCCAAACCGGCGCCAGCCGACGCGCCGCTCTGCTTCAGCTCACTGCTCTATTTCCGTCTCAGCCGCCGTAGTATCAACTCTGGTTGCAGCTTTCAAAGGGGTATCTGGATACGTTATTAAGTTTTTCAAATTTTTAATAAGACGATTTTGATAAGAAACTCACCCGTGAAAACCAAATTGTTGTTGCCTCAAAGTTTTTCCTCTTCTTCTTCTTCCCTTACTAGCAGTTGGCAACCGTTGGCAACTAGTGTAGGTACAGCCATCTAGCGGGCTGGGGTGAGAAATACACTTTAGTGCCGCTGTGCGCCGCTGCACGCCACTGCGAATGTGTGTTGGGGGGCGGCACTTGACGGCCACAGTGCCGCGCCGGCGGCAGTGTGAGTTGCACTTCAGTCAGTGATGATTTTAAAAAAAACATGCCCACCAGGCGCTGCCCAGCTAATACCTGCAACGGTTGTTTAGCTTGACAGCCAATCAATGGCATTATGTTGGGTATTCACTGTTGTCGTATTTGTTGTTAGCCATTAGCCATAGCATCGCAGCTATGGCTAAATGTGTGGGCTGTGGCGCTTTGTCGAAATTTTAAGAAAAAACAGGCGTCATTTAAGGTGGAGTGGCTATCGGAGTACATGCAAACAGACGAGCGAACGCCACTGGTGAAAATCAGCGATATTTTTTCTTTTTCAAGCGAGAATGTGTGTGTGTCACACACTTACAACATAAACACATTATGATATTTTTCTGCATTACCTGGGGGGTATTCCAGAAAGCGGGTTATGTGAAAACTCAGAGTAAGTTAACCCTGAGATGAGGGAAACTCTGAGTTATCCGTTCCAGAAAGAGAGGTAACTGAAACTCTGAGTCAGTCACCATGGTAACAGACTCTGTGAACCTAACTTGCTCGCTGACAGGTTTTCTTCAATAAACCCTGCGTTTTTCTCTGTCTCCTCCCTCTTACACGCGGTTTCATTTCCTCATTCATTCAGTCCGTGTCAAAGCTTGTATTGAAGCGCATTCATTAGCGGAGATTTACCGTCTGTCACAGTCTAAATCCTGCTGGATATTAGTTTGTTACTCAGGACTGTCTTACGTTCAATTCAATCAATTTTATTTATAAAGCCCAATATCACAAATCACAATTTGCCTCACAGGGCTTTACAGCATACGACATCCCTCTGTCCTTATGACCCTCGCAGCGGATAACATCAGCTTTACGTTCACATCAGTCATTTCTTTGGACCTCAGTTTTTGTATTTACATTCAAATATTACACAGCGAGAATTCACCCTCAGCTCAGAATCAAACCTCTGTCCTTTTTATATTTATTATTTTTTATAACACTGTGCACAAGGATCAGACTGTCAGTCTGTTAGAGCAGCTCCCAAATGTTTATTGCACATAATGTGTAGGTCTAATTATTTAAA